>NC_083483.1:7097955-7277955 GCF_030014155.1 Tachysurus vachellii | reverse complement strand
GTTTCAGACAAACTACGGACGCTATCTGTTTCCCTTCGGACGTCTCCTTCATCCACGCAGCCTCCCTAATGCATCCCAAATCATCTTGAAAAAAAACAGTCAAAAAATAAAAAAAACATCTTTAAAAAGTGTTGAGTTCTTTAAATGAAGAAAATACAAGCACAAGCTTTTTAAAAAATAATTATCTGTGCCTGTATTTTACAGATTCTTAGGGAATTGTGACAGCAGGGTTGAATTAGATGATTGAAGTGTACAATGTGCTGAGTGACATGCAGCTCCTGCTAACTCACCCTGACACCTCGTAGCGTCAGGGTCAAAGGTGAACAGCTGTCACACATGCTCAGGTGACTGATGTCTCATAGTGAAAGTGTTGCTCTTAAGCCCAAGGTTGGACCCCAGAAGCTAATTTCTAATATAAAATTATTTTTCAATCCTTACTTTATTTCAACGATGTTCAATAACCAGAACAACACAAAAAGAATGTATGGATATCATGTGACTATAATCAGAAACCATCATTATTGAAAAAAGTCTCTATTAAAATATTTCAGTGGAAGTGACGACCCCTGGCAAAGAAGTCATCAGATTTAGCTAACGTAGTCACTCGACACGGCTTGCACACGCCACCCGTGGCTCTCCTGCGTCCCGAGAATAGCATAAAGGGGAGGATGTGAGCCGAGATGGCTATCAGGGTGAGGGGGAGTGGAATGCACTTTCACCCCTGACCGTTGAGGTTACTGTGATCCTGTATGACCCCCATAGAGAAAGAAAGGCAGATAAGGAAACAGAGAGCAAGATTGTCTTTAGAGTAGAAGAATGAGAGGCCGAAAAAGACGTGCAGTTGTTGCAGTCTGTTGGAAAGAGATAGACGGTGTGGTCTGAAAAGACAACATATCCTGAACTGTGTGTGAAAAATAAATAAATAATAATAATAAATGATAAATATATAAATATTTTAAATATATGAAAATGAGGGGCACGGTGGCTTAGTGGTTAGCACGTTCGCCTCACACGCCTCATACTCCGGTTTCCTCCCCGGTCCAAAGACATGCATGGTAGGTTGATTGGCATCTCTGGAAAATTGTCCGTAGTGTGTGAGTGCGTGAGTGAATGAGAGTGTGTGTGTGTGCCCTGCGATGGGTTGGCACTCCGTCCAGGGTGTATCCTGCATTGATGCCCGATGATGCCTGAGATAGACACAGGCTCCCCGTGACCCGAGGTAGTTCGGATAAGGAAAAGGAAAAGTAATGAATCTCCAACACTGACAGACAGGAGGTTTATGCCAAAATATTATGTTTCCCAACAAAACATTGTTTATATGAAACTAAATTTAACCACGTTTCTAATTACTAGATTGAAGTAATTGTAGAGTGTTCGGGATTAATTCTACGCTAACTCCAGCTAGCTCTCTCAAATACAGTATAGGAACAAAACGATTACATATAGTCGCTTTCAGCAGGTGTATTTTTATTTCCTGATTGTTTTTCTCTTTGTATTTTATTTTTGATTTCTCTTTGTGTTTTGTTCTCTGGCCTGTTTTCATGTTAGATAAAAGCACAGAGCAGGACATACAGGACATCTATAAAGATTAGTGAGAACGAGAAAGCAAACAAGTTTCATACTGAGGATAATTCATCCAATCAGAAAACATATAAATGGCTTGGATCAGTAGTAGGTGAAGATATCTTGAAAAAGTTATCAAATATTTTTCAGTATATGATTATTAGAGAACAAACCGTCGATCCTATTTCTAGACAACATTTTCTTCTTAAAATTAAATTTGCTTCTGTCTAGAAATTAAAACTCAAATGAAGTAGAATTATCTACAAACAGAAAAGACCTTTTCAACCTTTTTTTTTTTTGCCAGCTGTAAATTCTAAGGATTTATCCTCTATCTTGCTCATTAGAGATAAATTATTAAATCCGTATATTTTTTCTTCTTTATTCTATTTTATTTTATTTTTTAATTTTATAGTCAAGGTTTGGTTAAGGTGTTTTCAGGATATTTATCTGTTTTTAGGAAATAAAAATATATTTATTAGCCACATTTTTCAGTCATCACAGTTGGTTTTATTCAGATGCCTTGACTTCTGAAAAAAAAAAGAGTTTAACACTAGTAACACTAGTAACACTAGTGAGCTGAACATCATGCATAAGTGAACACTATTCAGTGCCTTCTTCTACAGCGCTGCATTGATGCTTGACCCTTACTTAACGGTTCACCAGTCTTTTTGTGCCAAAACACAGACGTGCCATAATCCGAAATAGGGATTTCAACACTCCTTTAATCCTCTTCTAGAACCAAAAAAAGGAGACATGGGAAAAAAAAAAATCAATGACATTGGTTACAACTTTATGTGTCTACAGGGATAAAATTTTCTCCAAGGTTTTTTCAGACAAATAAAGCAATTCCAACATCAACAATTATTATAACATTGTGGCTTTGGAAACATTCAGGAATAATTTTTTTGTGGGTCTAAATGGAAGTTCTTAAACAATAAAGAGAGTTTTTTCTTTAAATCTAAAAGAAATACCTTGAAATGAAGAGTCAGGATTTAAGATGCATAATTAGCATATTAGTACAAATTGATCTTAAAACATAATACACAACCTCACAATCACACATGGATATCATTATACAATACGTATAATCATACAAATCCATACAAGGAATTTCAGGCGTTGGCATTTTAGCATATGAATACTGTGAGGTCTGAATGCATCCAGTCAGTATGGGACACATCATCTCAGCTTTCAGAGTCCAGCACAGAGGACAGAGACACAAAGAGAACTTTACAAGAGGAACTCCCTCAAAGACATTCCTCTAATCCCTTTCATCAGAGACACCGAAAGAGCGAGTGAAGCTTTGTGAGAAATTTGTTGTGAAGGGATTTGTCCTTTAAAGATTTCAATATCTAATAAATAAGATCTAAGACAGAACATTTTTATTATTTATTTATTTATTTATTTATTTATTTATTGAACGTTGTTATTTAGCCTTCCTGATAGTGTTCGAGGCTCAGACAAACTCTCCCAGTTTAAATGTAAATTAAAGACACATAATACATCCTATAATCTCGTGCTTCTGTAGATCTGATCAATTGCACATTATCGTCTAATGCTGGTTAATATTAGAACAGCAGCTACGCTAATTCCTCTCCACTTTCTTCTCTTTTTTCCACACATCCCGAGGCATCCAGAGATTGTGCCAGCTCCAGTTGTGTTACGCTTCATGAAGATTTCCAACCTTCAGTGAGTCCATCAACCCTGTAAGGATCCTTGTAAGGCATCTAGAGAGATACCAGTTCAATTTTTCTGAGGATTTCAGTTTGAGGACAACAACCTTCTAATCAGAACAAAATTATCGGACTGTATCTGACTGTATAAAGGACATTATTATATTATAACACTCTTTGGTGTTTATAATCACACCCTCCAGTGTCACCCAAATGAGGATGAGGTTCACTTTTGAGTCTGGTTCCTCTCAGTCTTTCTTCCTTTTCCATCTAAGGCAGTTTTTCCTCAGTTACCTCAGGCTTGTTCATTGTGGATAAATACAAACACATTTAAATATAAGTATAATATTGATCTTGAATTTTTTGTATATTAATCTTTGTATAATATAAAATGTTTGTACTAGATTTCTTATAACAATGTCCATGGGTAAAAGATCTATACAAATAAAACTGAATTGAATTGAATTGAAAGTACTTGCCATAATCAGTTCTAAATCTGCTATTTTAAAAAGGAAATAGAATTATACATTAATTTGAGGCATATGAGGAAATGTGTTTTACTGTTAAGTCAAAGACAAAATCCCACTATGCTGTTCATGTCTTCACTTGCACATACAGTAGTTTCAGTTCTATAATAAGCAACAGACAATTAAATAAAATTTGATCGATATAGAAGAGGCCTCTACTTGACCCAGGCTTAATCATGATGGCACAGAGACAGGAAGAATATAGGGACCAGGCACCAGGACCATAAACTAAAGCAGGCAGTTATTGATCACGTTATTTCCCCCGTCGTTCAATGAGGTCTTGGTGCATGTGTAACACGAATGCACGGACAGGAAAGACAACCTCTGCGATGCTCAGTGCTTTAACATGACAGCATGGAGAGATGTCTAAGAGCTTTCAGGTCCATGACTGCCATGTCAAAGGTCTCCAGTGAATCCCCCAGCAAATTGATTGCTCCCAGCTTGGAGTACTCTTTCTCACCACATTAGCTATGAATTTAGCTCTAAATGCACCGACATGCATCTTCAGCATGCCTTCACTCGTCTCCTAAACCAGCTCGAGTCAGCGTCTGTACAGTAAATATCCAAGAATAAAATGTAAACAAGACGAATGATATGCCATGTCTGTTTGAAGAAATGAAAAACACTAAAACATACTCGTTTGTGTAATAACTTAAATGACTGATACGTTTATTGGAACAAAATTCATTAGCATCTTGCATCATGTGTAGCATTCGTTCAATTCCAGAACATTTTTATCATTCAATCTAAATATTCAAATAATATCAGAAGGAAAGTCTGTTTAATTGCACACAGGCACAACTGTATATTGAAAATATCATATAAATAACAAACATACAGGAAAGAAGCTTAAATTATATTCGGACAATCTGGATTGTAAAAATGAAGGCTTTATAATATCAGTTCTGTAGAAAAAAATTTTAAACTAAAAAATATATGCAAGTTTTAAAAAAGACTTTGTGAAAGATGGGGATAAAATGGGATATAACGATAAAAAAAAAAAAAGACAAATTGTTTGTTTCTGATGCTTTAAATCTGCTGCCAAATAAAATGCAAACATGGCATTTATTGTTCTTTTAAGATCATCATAAGACTCGTTCATCTGATATATTTTTGCCCTATGACTATGTATTTGTGTACTCTTTGGAGAAAGACTGCAGAATCACGTTTAGAGACGTACTAATGGCAAAAATGGAATAATGGTACATTTAACGCAATAAAATCTAGGGTGTGGTTGAGTGCTCGAGAGCCATTAAATGGCGGACATTCGATTATTTAAACATTAACAAATATTAAACTTTGAATAGCAGCAAAATGGATTTGTCCACTTCTTCGTAAGGCCTGTAGAAAAAAAAAATCTGTCTGTGCCATGCATTAGTGAAATGAACACAACTCTCAGAGCAATGCAGAAGTTCAGTAAAATATGCTTTCACTCATTTAGAGATACTAAAGTGGTGTCTTTTTATGTATTAAACCTTTAAAGAGAATGATTTGAGGGCATTTCTTCATGTATAGCTTTTATATCATGATTAACAAGCTGTTGATTGATGGTTGGTTTAAAAAAAAAAGTTATAGAGTTTTTTTTTATTTTCACTTTTTAATCCCATTAAAAGTTCACAATCATGAGACCATGTTAAATTGTGACCTACAGTATAGGAGGTACATTTTAGTTTCTGACCTACAGTGGTTAGCGTAAGTATTCACACACACACACACACACACACACACACACACACACACAATTCCACATGATATAGTGTATAACAGTGGAACATGGAAATAAAATAATAGACTACACATGAAGCAGCCCATAATATTTAAGTGGCAGAAAGTTTTTAGTGATTGTATATTATTTACAGTTATTTGACCTGAGCTGACCTGTGTGCAATTAAAGTGTCTCATGATCTACAGTTCATACACCTGCTCGTGCTCAACCCCAGAGTTTCTCAGAGAACATACAGTAACTGAACCAACAGTATCATGAAGATTATCAAAACAAGTCAACAACGTACTGGAAATATCAGACAGTGCTCGGGTATGAAAAAATTCCAAACTCTGAACATAACATTGAGGTTTGTTTTTAATTAGAATATGCACTCTGTCAATTTTTCAGAAAAAAAAAACAACTAATAAAACACAGCACAACCATGGCTCTGCCTAGAGAAAGCAATCCTCCTGTAGATACAATTAAGGAGGGCATTAACTCACGAAGCAACAAAGAACTAGGGGGAAACTTTCAACACGATGCTACCACCACCGTGATTTCCTCCCAAACACACACAATTGTGATCTGTTAAGATTCATGACATACAAACCCATTTTAAATCATTTCAATTCCAGGTTGCAACACTTCTACAAAGTAGAAAAATATTATCTGCTAGTATTGTCCTCTAGGTACCAAAGAGATCTCCCCAAACATCATGTTGTACAATAATCATTAGACACAATGAAATTTCATTCTTAAATTGAAATGCAACCTGAATAACTCCATGTTCAATGGTGTCAGGAAAGGATAAGCTAGTGCGCTACTACACGTATGAGTTCATCGTTCTTTCTAAAGATTTGGGAAGAAAATGGTTCCGGTGTTCACGGCTGAGATGAAAGGCTGAGTGGGTGATTGGTGATTGTTAACATTTATTTATTTATTTGTTTTTCTTTAAAAAAAAAAAAAAAAAAGGAACTGTCAAAATAGTAAAAATTGTCTCCTGCTTCTAATACAAGTCAGGTGATTACTAAGTACAACCATTTTGACTGTTTATACTGGAATAACAACATGTCATCATTAAAAAAAAAAAGATAAATAAAAAAAAGAGTAGCTTTTGGGATGGTGTTGACCAATAAAAATAATCACTGAATCGAACAGGAATAGGTTCCTACACCCAGTACTTTAATATTCATACCTTAAGCATTCCCAGGGGAAATTTGTTAGCTTTTTGTCCATTCTGATGTCCTTTCTGGGGCTTCAGTGCTCACAGTCAGCTCTTATACTGTACAACCCCTGAAACATGTGGGATTGAAGGACCTCGCTTAAAGGTCCACCAGTATCAGTGGCAATCCTTGGAGTCTTAACCATTGTGATCTGGTTAACTTTTCTTTTATTTCCAGCCAAAATCCTGGCCTGTCATCTGATAAAACTTCATATTGAAAGGTCTGTAAAAGTCCCTGAGCTTGTACAACACATAAGATGGTATGTGAGGATGAGCTCTGCCTTTTGATTTGCCAAGACACCTCGGCCTGCTGCTCCCCTCGGGCTTCTTTAAACAGGGGAAGCCTTTAGTCTGGTTGAAGTAGAAGTGCTTGTTGGTGACGAGCCTCTTCAAGCCCAGAAAGTCCTGCACTCGCTCCATCTCGCTCGCTGGGTCTGTTACGAGCCTCTCCCCGCTCACGAACAGCAAGCGCGAGAGAGGAAAGTACCGCAGCCAGTTCTCCAGGTGCTTGGAGTAGATTCCGATACGCACGGCGCTCCATGATGTATCAATGAGGCCCGTGCTGGAGTTTTTGAAGACCAGGTTCTGGAAGGAGGGAAGCCCGGGGTTCTTGGAGAGAGTCTGTGTGTAATCAGATACAGCTCGAGTGACCGGGTCCCGCACAACAACGATCAGTTTAGTGTTGTGGTTCATGGTAAAGATACGACGAGGGGCTTCTCGTGTCACGAAGTAACTGGGGGTCTTTTCCATGGTGATCTGTCCCTCCAGAGTACGGGGCATGAGGTTTCTACAACATTTCAACAGACTCTGTTAGTCTCAAAGCAGAAAAGACATGTAAGAGTACAAGTTAACATGAGAATGAATTACTACTATTATATAAAAACAGATTTATCAAAAATCTGCTATTCCCTGTATAAAATATTCAGATTGGTATCTTTATTGTTTTACATCCTCGATATGAATTTAAGGCTATTGATGGATCTGTACTGTATGTGTTCATTCATTTAACATTAATGCATTTTTTTTTTTTTAGTTTCAAATCAAAAAAATATATACATACTTAAAAATGTATTGATGGCTTTAAGACAATAAATATTACAAAAATCTCCTGATTTCTCCTTTGCTTGTCTGGATTAGTTTCCTATTCATTTTGGGGATACAAATAAATAATAAATATAATCATTCATTCATTCATTCATTCATTCATTCATTCATCTTCTACCGCTTATCCGAACTACCTCGGGTCACGGGGAGCCTGTGCCTATCTCAGGCGTCATCGGGCATCAAGGCAGGATACACCCTGGATGGAGTGCCAACCCATCGCAGGGCACACACACACACACACACTCTCATTCACTCACACAATCCCACACTATGGACAATTTTCCAGAGATGCCAATCAACCTACCATGCATGTCTTTGGACCGGGGGAGGAAACCGGAGTTGTGAGGCGAACGTGCTAACCGCTAAGCCCCTAAATATAATTAATAAAATGAATAATAATATTGATGTAAAAGCATTTTAAAGCATTTGTAAAGCCTTTTCCAAAAATGCTCCTGTATTTCTAGACAAGGTAAAACATATAGAAACTATCAAAAATGTTATTCTTTAAAAGAAGATGGAATTGAAGTCCTATTTTTCTGCGTGCCAAGAAAAACAAAAAATAAAATGGAAAGCTCTTCTGTGGTTTTGTGGCTGTTCTAGTGTTTACTCTTGCTATAAACTGTTTTTAGGAATTATACGATTTCTAAATGATATGTATAATTTAAAGATGTTATATATTATTAATTATAAATGTGATTTTCAGAACAGAAGCTTCACAGAAGTGAAATTATTTAATTTGTCTAAACTACATTTGTCACACATTTAAAAAGCCAGCTTTGAAAATGATTACAACTTTTGCAGTGTTTTGCATTTCAAAAATATTCATTTCCCTTCTAATAATAAATATCACACAATAATCTTCCTCCCTAGGGCCACCCAAATTGGCTTCCCTAGGTACTTCTTTTAATAACCCGAGGCTTTGCAATGACAGAAATGATACTTCCTTCGTTAGTTTGTCAGGCTTGCGACATGAAGGTCAGTGAGAACGAGAGGCTACAAATGAAATGTCTGGTTGGTTAAAGGAGCGTTCCTCAAAACCTCAAAGAATCTCTTAGCAGTAATTTCCTGTGGGATTTCCTACAAAAAGCTTCTAAATGATCTTTCCAATTTCCTATCTTCGCTAATTTGAGGCAGTCCTTGCTGTCGTCAGAAGACCGAAACTGTTGTCTAAGCTCTAAGCTCTGCTACTAAGACCACTGACCTCCAACACTGACTGGGAAAGCTAACATCACCATTTTCCTCTTTTCCTCTCTTTTCTCTCTGAGGGAATATTCCTTTGAAACCATATCTGCAGGGTTGATGTTATTTTATGCAAAGAAATGTTTTGTTCCTTTGTCACGTGCACAACCGTGTCTCATTATTTCCATCGTGAGCATGTGTGGCAGATTAGCTTCTGGTTTGTCTGGGCAGAGCAATCTGCCTGTGGTAAGCAGTCCCCTGTTTCTATATGCTTTTTATTTTTTCCAGCTCTGTAATTAACCAGCATGTCACCAACATGAGGTTCATATTGAATATTTTAACCTGATTGGCTTTACTGTACAGTAGGTATCATAGATCGGTACACAGATATCACAGTGACAGACCACGAGACCTTTTCAGACAAGATAAACACTACAGTACGTTTCTCCCTTAGATAGAAGATGTGCTTCCAGGATTTTATATTGACTGACAGATTCAGAGTTTTTCTATGATTGTTGAAGTAAAAAATGTTTGATATTTCTGCTGCTTTTCTTTTTTTTTTCAAAATTTACGGTGCAACCTGTGGAATTATTATTATTTTATTTTTTTTGTCGAAATTTTCCTTTTAGGCTCCTACCAGTGAAGCTGCATACAGTATGTAATTACTTTCTATGATAGCGATACTCATATTCAAATTTGTGTTCATGGAAAATTTATGATAATTTGAAAAAATTGCTCGGAATATCTGTTTTCTGTTCATTTCTGCAAAATAGGCAAAATCCTACAGGGATTATACAGTACAATGTACAGCCTACAGAGCAATATATTTAGCTCTCTGTATCTGTATCACGTTCTAAATACGATGAGGTTTTACCTAAACTAGATGAAACCCAACTCTGCTGCTGAATTTGTATGGAAAACCAAAAACAACAATTCACAAAACTTTAATCAACTTTTTTAACTCCTGTCCTTTCCGGAAATCTTTCTATTTCATTAAAACTAAGAAAGCTAGCTGTGTCTTTCGAAAAACAAAGCTCTTTTCCACAAAACAGGATCGGCTGTTTACAGATGGCGACAACATGAATCCGTAACAATTCACGCTTTGTAAATTAATAAAGTTTGAGTCGATTTTTTGAAGAAAGATCGCACGCAAACTCTGCAACTGTTCCAATGATGTTATGTAATGATACAAAGGAAAGCAGGAAGTTTCGTTTCTCTCAGAATTAGTGGGTTCATTTTTTGTTTTTCTGCCCAGTTTCTCGAGTGTTAGCACTGTTTGTCTGTGTGTGCATACACATGTTTAAGTGTGTGTTTAAACCAGTGCAATCAAGCTAATGGAAGCCATAGTGGTGCTTGCCTTGTCCACTGACATGGTGTTTACATTGGAGAGAGGAAGCATGTAATCAGCGAATAGTTGAGCCGCTCTGCCAGCTCTGGAAAAAGGCCCACGCACTCACCCGTCTCACCTCTTCATCTTCAAAGCTGAAAAGATTTAAAAAAAAAAAAAAACTCCACCATCGCTAAATAATCTTTTATTCCACAGTAATTTCTTTGGATCTCTTACGTTATAAGCATAGCTGTTGTTTATCGAGAGGCATCTCCAGCTGTTCGAGTGATAAGCAAGCGAGCAACTGCGCTGTTTGTTTTGATCACACCTAGTGTAGCGTTAGCGGTTAGTATGTGGGTCAGTAATGGTAGCCTCAGGGAAAAGCTACACAGATGTGTGTACCAGCATGAAGCCTGGCTGTCAGATAGCGTTCTGTTTACTAGCAAGTAGCCAAGTTTGTGGCATTGTGAAATGAATATGCAATTGGAGGCTGTGAGCAGACTGGACATGAGACTGAAGAAATTAGCCTCTTGAAGACTCCTTCAAGACACTGCCCTAATTAGGAGCCCATAAGACCAAAATCAGGCATGTTCTTAAGGGTAGGAAGGTGATCAACAAATCGCAGGTTAGCTCAAAGGAATATTTGGTTAAAATTAGCAAACAGCAATAATATGATTTAGATGAAAACTGTTACTGGAGATTTGACCGAAACCAGAATACGTTGCTCACTGATTCTTTTTTAAATTCAATACAATTTTTTTTTTTTTTATTGTTTAAAGTTTTTTTATTGATTACACATTATTTACCTACCGATTGCCCACATGCTCCAGTACCACAACACTCATAAACCCAAAGACATAAATTACGTAATACAGTTTTCCTTTTAAAAAACTGGAACGTCCAGAAGAGTCAACTGACCGATTCTTTAAACAGGATCTTCTCAGATCTCATACCACTGGCACTTGTGTGAAAACTGCTGTGCCTGAAGGGCAAAACTATCCTATTTGCCTTTATTTTCTGTCTTTTTTGTCAGAGGAACTGATCCAGACGACACACCCCTGAGTGTCTGATGCTCCCCTAGAGGTCTCGTGCCACATCTGGAAATAATGGGCTTCAGATAGGAACCGGCTGGGAACAGAGAGGAAGGTGGTGGTGGAAAAGCAGCTTGTGACTGCATTCTAGAGTCGGATGTTTAGGGATGAACTATGTTGAGGGATTTTTATCATTATAACGCAAAGGGATGGATAACTGTATCGGGTTTTATCACAACAATACCAGCATAGCCCAAAGTGTTATCCCTCTTATACCACAGTAATGTGTCAATCATTTTTTTTTTTTTGGGAACTGTTTGTAAGTTGTTTACAAGTTACAAAAAGCTTGAAACACTTATGCTTAAATAATCTTCTTATTTTTTTACGCAGTTTTTGTAAAAAAAAAAAGTTTTTTTATTATTATTAACCTTAGATTTTGTGCTGACTTAGAAGTCCCTGTACGAAAAAGAAGAACCATAAAGAATTTCATTAATATAAAGCCATTGTTTTCAGCATGTTAAAGCCTACTGTACTACTATAGTAGTGTCAAAAACTAATCCACACCAACGAGAATTCAACAGCACTGTGGTATCAATTAGCAGCAATTAATATCGAGACTCTTTAGCCTTTCGTTACGTTACACCTCTAAGGATCTCTCAAACCAAGACAGAACACCACTGTCTTAGAGTAGTCTTGTGTCTCTCAGAAACATTAGAGCACTAGGGAAAGATTCCCTCGCTGCCATGTCATTTGGGACACTACTCACTAAGACGGGTTCCCACCATCAGAACCCTCTCAATTATCCACACTCTCCTTCATTATCTGTTGAGAAACCACCCAAAAGCCTTTAAAGCAGCTCATGTAAACATGGTATCCGCCTAAGTGCACTGTAAATGTACTCTGGAGGACACCGGCTTGTCATTACAGAGGCAAATAGAAGCTTTTAGAGACTGGAAGATGCAATTAAAAGTCAGCTGGTAATGCAACAAGCAACGGCCATAAAAACTAAACAAACATGGAAGAGGAATGAGGCTTTGTGTTTCTAGCGTGTTTAGTTATGAGCACACAGGCTTTAAAAGGGCAAAGAATTAATAATCTGGGTTGGATAAATCTTAGGAAGCAGATTAAAGTGATTGTAAGGCTGCGACATGACATTAGCCCTTAAATACAAGCCTTAGGGTTTGTGTCATCAGATCATATAAGACACTACCTCAGCACTTAATGGCAGTGCAGCGTGCGCGAGCGTGTGTGTGTGTGTGTGTGTGTGTACTGTATTTTGTACTCCTGTTAATGAAAACAGGGCGTTTCAAAAGGCATATTGAAATAAATGCAGGGGACCAAAATATACTAAGACTGACATCACTGCATAACACAAGGAT
Source organism: Tachysurus vachellii (assembly GCF_030014155.1). Taxonomy (NCBI): domain Eukaryota; kingdom Metazoa; phylum Chordata; class Actinopteri; order Siluriformes; family Bagridae; genus Tachysurus; species Tachysurus vachellii. Next base: position 7,265,245 of record NC_083483.1, on the reverse strand, counting down.
ACATTATAAACAGTTTATTAAATAGTGTGTATTCCACTAGTGTGTGTGTGTGTGTGTGTGTGTGTCTTTGCTATCTTATGAGAAAATCAGTATCAACACCAGCTGCAGTGTTAAGAGAGAGAGAGAGCGCGCGTGTGTGTGTGTCTGTCTCAACGGGACAGAGGTCATCACTCAATTTGTATTTTTGACTACAGACCCCGATAACCTCACAAGACAGAGGAAAAGTCCCGTTGTTAGGCTTTAAAACTCACCACCTCCTCCTCACGGAATCAACATTGTGATCTCACCATCTGATAACAATCTCTGCTACCATGTTACATAATCATGTTCACGGTCTTGCTTTGTTACACCCAACAAGGCTTTTCTCTTTAATGCTCGAGAAGAGATAAACAGGAAGTTAACATCCGTATGAGTAATTCCTACAGGCTAATTAGGAAGGATGTTCTGTTGCTCCTTCCTCGTTTTCATTTCCTCTTCTTGTCCGAAGTTCTAATTGAGCTTATTTCCAACAAACATCTGGAAATCTGATGCATTTTGGTTTAACAGATGTGAAGAATAGAGTTGAAATGTATAAAACAAGCAGAATTAATCTGCGATTCTCCTATTTAGAAGCCTCTCTGCCAGGATGAAGGTGCACCACAAAAAATTCCTAAAATTCCTAAACGGCCATGAGATTCCTTAATGAAATAGTAGAACTGGACTGAAGGAAGCCGCGACTCTGGACGTGGTTGAGCAGACCACCCTAAGAGACTTCTCATCCTTGGAAAACATTAGCCAAAGACATGTCTGTATCCAGCTGTTTTGAAAAAATGTGTGTGTGTGTGTGTGTGTGTGTGTGTGTGTACGTGTTTGTAAGAGAGAGAGAGAGAGACAGAGAGAGAGAGAGAGAGAGAGAGAGACAGAGACAGAGACAGAGACACAGAGACACCGTAGACCACCAGAGGTCTAGTTCCATTATGGAACATCTATGTTGAATTTCTCATTAATATAAATGTTTGCGGTTTAAAGAGTTTCCTCTACCAGTAGAAAGAAAAGCATTGTAGGCTGGATGGCATCTCTAAATGTTTCGTAGTGTGTGAACAGATGTGTGAGTGTATGTGTGATTGTGCCTTGTGATTGGCTGGCACCCCATCCAGGATGTCCTCCACCTTTTTCCCTGAGTCCCTGGGGAAACACTCCAGGGTCTCCAGGTTGAATGTCATTGGGTAACTATGTGTAAGAAACATGAAAAGCTCTTTCTGACTGTTTCACTGAACCATTGTCACTGCACTAACAATAACACTAAACACACTCTCTCTCTCTCACTCATTTTCTACCACTTATCCGAACTACCTCGGGTCACGGGGAGCCTGTGGCTATCTCAGGCGTCATCGGGCATCAAGGCAGGATACACCCTGGACGGAGTGCCAACCCATCGCAGGGCACACACACACACTCTCATTCACTCACGCACTCACACACTCCGGACAATTTTTTCCAGAGATGCCAATCAACCTACCATGCATGTCTTTGGACCGGGGGAGGAAACCGGAGTACCCGAAGGAAACCCCCGAGGCACAGAGAGAACATGCAAACTCCACACACACAAGGCGGAGGCGGGAATCGAACCCTGGAGGTGTGAGGCGAACGTGCTAACCACTAAGCCACCGTGCCCCCCAGGCACTAAACAAATGAGTCAAAAAAATTCAGACCCAAATGCAGGGATGACATAACAAACTGGGGATTTATTAAAAAATTATACACACATGGAAACACTGGGGGAAAAACTAGATAACTAAAATACAAAATTACAAACACAAAACTGAAAACATGGAACCAGTAGCTGAAAAACAGGAGACAAAACAGGGAGACAAATGACGAGGACTCACGCAAGTATACATAGGGGAGGTCATCAGTAAAACATAAGGAACAGATGTGCTAAGGATTGACCAGGGCAAATACACGTGAACACACAAAACAAACAAAAGCACACGGAACATGACAGTAAACAAACTCCTGCAGTAATGCCCCTGGTGTTCCAGCAGGGACTTGACCAGGCCATCATGACAATTAAAGAATGGCAGTATTGATAATGTCAAAATAACACTATGTAACACATGTCATTCAATGTCCCATCTTTGTTGTGAAGTTATACTGTATACTTACAGACACCGTCTACTGAATATTACGGATAATATAACAAAACCTTCCACCCCAGACATTTCCGTCCATGTCCCATTAGCAAAAAACAAACTTCTGAAATATTCCGTAAAGTACAAAACAATTCTACAATGATGATAAACTACATAAAGCAGGGATAAAATTCCTGTATCATCCACGCCATAGACGTACAACGATTAGTTACAATCCTTGTGCTGATGTGTCCAGATACAGAGTATAAATCATGAAGTGTAAATCATTCTTCATGAGGGAATTTTGCCCAGAGTAAAAACATTTCCAAATAAAACTGTGACCACATCATAAACTTAATTACAAGCACAAAAGCAAGCTAAGCAATTTTCTCCCAGACCTACAGTACAGTAGAGTTCACACAGGTGCGTTCCAAAGAGAAAGGGCCTTTCATGACGTCCTTTTCCTCTTTACTCATACATTCAACAATGGCACAATGTAGGAAATAGAGAAAATTGTGTGTGGGCTTGGCACATCGCATTCAACCTGTCAATGGCTATTATCTATGCTCCAGTTACAGTTAGCAATTACAGATGACCACCTACAATTTTAGCCTGGGCTGGACAGTATTTCTGATACATATATTTGAAATATGTACTTCAAATATATCACAGCCATACCAAACCTTTGGTATGAAACTACTTTTGTATTATTGAAATACAGAAATTCATTTGATTTCTTTAGGGTCATGCTAGAGCTGCTTTGAAAAACGTTGGAATCAACAAGATACAATCATGGAAAAAATGGCATGTATTTTGCAGTAATACATATATATATATATATATATATATATATATATATATATATATATATATATATATATATATATATATATATATATATACATACACTCTTTTTTTATTATATATTATATATATTTTTTATTTTATTATTATTATGATATTATGATATTATAATATATTAGGATCATGTGATCATGATATGACATTTTTTAACCTCCATGCATTTAAGGTACAAAGTAAGAAAAAACGCTGTCTTTAGTTAGCAACAAACTAGCGAGCTAACTCTGATAAGTACATTTACATTTACAGACGCCCTTATCCAAAGCAATGCACAAAAGTGCTTATAAGTCTCTTTCATTGAATTCTGGTTCACTAGGTTACATACTTAAAGTAAAGTAAAGTATATAACAGTAACAGTAAGTAAAGTATATAAAGTATATAACAGTAACAGTAAGTAAAGTATATAAAGTAAAGTATATAACAGTCACAGTAAGTAAAGTATATAACAGTAACAGTAAGTAAAGTATATAAAGTAAAGTATATAACAGTAACAGTAAGTAAAGTATATAAAGTATATAACAGTCACAGTAAGTAAAGTATATAAAGTAAAGTATATAACAGTCACAGTAAGTAAAGTATATAACAGTAACAGTAAGTAAAGTATATAAAGTATATAACAGTAACAGTAAGTAAAGTATATAAAGTAAAGTATATAACAGTAACAGTAAGTAAAGTATATAAAGTAAAGTATATAACAGTCACAGTAAGTAAAGTATATAACAGTCACAGTAAGTAAAGTATATAACAGTAACAGTAAGTAAAGTATATAAAGTAAAGTATATACAGTCACAGTAAGTAAAGTATATAAAGTAAAGTATATAACAGTAACAGTAAGTAAAGTATATAAAGTAAAGTATATAACAGTAAGTAAAGTATATAAAGTAAAGTATATAACAGTAACAGTAAGTAAAGTATATAAAGTAAAGTATATAACAGTAAGTAAAGTATATAAAGTAAAGTATATAACAGTAAGTAAAGTATATAAAGTAAAGTATATAACAGTAACAGTAAGTAAAGTATATAAAGTAAAGTATATAACAGTAAGTAAAGTATATAAAGTATATAACAGTAACAGTAAGTAAAGTATATAAAGTAAAGTATATAACAGTAACAGTAAGTAAAGTATATAAAGTATATAATATTAACAGTAAGTAAAGTATATAAAGTAAAGTATATACAGTAACAGTAAGTAAAGTATATAAAGTAAAGTATATAACAGTAAGTAAAGTATATAAAGTATATAATAGTAACAGTAAGTAAAGTATATAAAGTAAAGTATATACAGTAACAGTAAGTAAAGTATATAAAGTAAAGTATATAACAGTAACAGTAACAGTAAGTAAAGTATATAAAGTAAAGTATATAACAGTAAGCTGTACAGTGAGTGTTAAACGTTTAACAATCAAATATGTCTGTATGTTGGCACAAAAGCAATATCAATACAAAACTAAAAAAAAATCTTGTTGGTAATTTCATGCAGCATGTTAACTAGCGTTAGCTTGAACAATAGTGAAGTTTACTATACTGGAAAATGCAAAACTGCAAAAAAATGAAAGAGAACTACATTAATGATAAATCCAGTCTGAGTATCCTGTTGTGTCAGGATGCAGTTGAGGATGCAAGTGCAGGTACTCAGTGATCTATATAATCGAGGCAAACGAGGCTAAGGTTCAGGCGATGAGCAAACAGCATAAACGAGGGCAGACAAGATCATAACAAGTTTGAAACCAGAAAAACTATCAGTGAATCAAACAGCTGGGTAAAGGCTGTAAAGAGCTGTGCGATGCCTGTGTGTGTTCAGTGTTCGTTTAAATGAAGGTGATTGAGTCCAGGTGTGTGTAGTCATTAATCTGGTGAGAGTGAGTGTGAGAGTGTTTGCTAATCACAGTTCTCAGCGGCCATGTTTATAGGTTGCGCTGAATTCTGGGATGTGTAGTTGGACGCCAATTCCGGTTTTGACATGTCACACATCCTGTTCAGGTGTCTGCTAGTTAGATTTCAGCTTTCAGCATGACAATGAGCCAAAGCATACATCCAGCATACATCAGCACAGGAATTCCCGAGCCAGGAGCCCTGACCTGAATCCCACCAAATTATCAGTTTAAGTGACCATAATCAGACTGTGTACAGGAGTCATCCTTACGATTTGATAGATCTCGATCTAGTTTTTGGAAAGAATGGGAAAATATTGTCGTCATGATGTTCCCTGCTGATAGACTCTTATTCGAAAACACTGCTCAGTGAAATGAAATCCAAATGTGCTTTAACAAAGTATTATTTTCAGAAGTGTGCAAACTTATGCAACTAGGTTAGTGATGTTTTTTTTTCCTTTTAATCCCCAAAAACGTTTCTGTTATGATTTATCTTGCTTGCATTTTGATTCTTTTGTATAATTATCAAAATACTTATGTATGAAATGTATTTTTACTCAAATCCTCCTATACTGTATTTACCATTTTGTTTAATTTTGGTCAATATAATTTTTCGGTCAGTAGAATAATAAATGATAAAAACAAAAAATAAATAAAAAATTTTAAAAAACTCAGTTTAATGCAGGTGAGTTCAGTGAAGCAGACACTCAGGTTTCTTTAGCGTTAGCACACCTTCCTCCAGATAACCCTGACCCCATTTTGACCTTATTCATGCTTGGACACTTGAGCTAATGTATTGTGTTACTTTTATTTTTGTTTAGGATGAGTGCTAGAATTTAAGAGTGCACTGTTCTAAATAGTGTTAATCGATCTACCTATTATACTACGTTTAAAATTGTTCTATATTTACAAGGCAAATAATGCCTCAAGCCCCAAGACTGTACTACTGTACATCAAGAATAATAACTATGACAAGCTCTTGATCCTAATAAAGTTTCATTTCAAAAGCTAACTTTGAATCTCTATGTAAAACTACCTTATATGATTGCATGCATACACTTTAATATGCTTTAGCTTACACGACTTAATTCGTATAATCTTTCTAACCCAGCTCTAATTTAATAATGACTGATGATACCAGCGCTCAATGCAATTTGCTTGGCTGGTATATGAGTGTAATGAAGTCTGAAGGTTAGTATTGACAGATAGATGTTAGTCATCTATCTCTGAACTCTGATGGAGAGACTGGATGAACGGAAATAATCGTTTTTTCCACATCAGCATCCATAAACCTGATCAGTCAATGATAAATTTTATGTTGGTGACCAGGGTCTCTTTCTGAAGATCAATAGTGTTAGCAGAATCTACCAGGACATACTTAGCAGAATCTACCAGGACATACTTAGCAGAATCTACCAGGACATACTTAGCAGAATCTACCAGAACATACTTAAAATATCATTTTAATAAATCATTAGAATTAATATACATAAACTGAATACACTGCTCATAAGTTACGTAGACTACCATAATGATATGTTTATAGCATATTATTTTGCACGAACCAACCTTAACTAAACCATTGTTAGGGTGTGACGCATTCGATGGCTCTTCAGCAATCCATGTCTTCAGCAGGTTCATGCATCACTGTTGATCATCCATCAGTTTATGTCGATATTTCACCCTGTATTTGACATGCTTTTCTTTCTAGTGCTTACCCATGAAGAATATTCATCTCATGCTTGTATCAGCACTTACAACAATTTCAGTCACCTTGTGTATTGTCATACGGTGAGGCATTATTTGGTGTGAAGGGTGTTAACTAATGATGTGTCTAAACATCGATCCCTTGGTTTGACTCTTACGTTTTTCTCCCCACTGAAAATCTATATTCATCAATCGCCATTCAATCATGTCACCTTCTATAACAACTAATCTACAATCATGATGAACAAAACAGAAATGTAATATTGGGAGCACTGCAAAGCTACAGTCCTGTATGGGGGAAAACACTTCATAAAACACTGCCTGTGAACAGCATTTGTCGTAAAGTGGAAGATGGGAACGATCCCATAGGGGCTTCGAGAACAAAAGCTTGAGGAGAATAGAAGGCATGGAAATTAGTGTGTTAACCTGTGAGTGTAAATATGCAGAATAAACACAATTTATGACACAACATATAGAAAAGACACTCTAACGTAGAAAAGGTAGAGAATGAAAAAATAAACAACAATAACACCAATCATTTATGATTTTTAAATGATTTAACAACGTCTTTTTGTGATTCTCTCATCCTACCACGTCCCAAAGGGGATCTACTGGATTCAGACTGGGAAGGCCATCAAAGATCACTGATCTCATTGTCATGTTCATGAAATGTTTTGCTTTCTAACATGGTGTATTATCATGCTGGAAGTAGCCATCAGAAGATGGTAAATTGTGGCCATTAAGGGATGCACATGATCAGCAACAATACTCAAGGCTATACTCAATACAAGGCTGTAGCATTCAACTGATAATTGATTGACATTAACAGCCGAAAGTGTGGCAAGAAAACATTCCCCACATCATTACACCACATCCAGCATCTATGTGCCTCAGAAGAAATTCAACAGAGAATCATCAGAACAGTTTTTCCAGTCTTCAGTTTTCCATCTTGGTGAAAGTGCGCATGTGTGTGTGTGTGTGTGTGTGTGTGTGTGTGTGTGTGTGTGTGTATGTGTAAAATTAACTGTTAGTATGATTGCACATTGTGCATGTCAGTTTATTATATTAAGTCTTATTACAGTATTTTAAACCTTATAAACTTCACCATTTTCTGGAATGTTTTATGTACATTTATAATTCCAAAAAAAAAATAGTTTTTTGAGATAACATACATTTTTGATTTGAAACGAAAATTTTGTTCAGTGTTCATGTTATATATTGTGCTAAAAAAATAACGTCAGGTAAGGAGAGATGAGCAGCTGACGCTCACATGGAATCGATTTGGAGATAACTTTCACACCAGCTTTGAATTTATGGAGTCATTAAAACATAAAGTAGTTTTAGTGCCATGCTTCAAGAGCACCACAGTCACACTGATAGAAACAATATACAGTGTTTTTGCATTGTTACTGAAATAGTAGACTTACACAGTGTGATAATGTGTGAAAATAAACGTGTGTTTAACTCCAAACACACAGATACAGACACACACACACACACACAGTGACTACTTCTTTTATTCCTTTAGACTATCATCAGCTTTAGCCCCAGCTTCCAGCTGGTAAGCTCAATATCTGACTTGTCACTAAACACCCGCCCATACACACACAAACACACACACACACACACACACACAATCTTATTGGTGTTGACAGGTCTGGCATCTGGTTATGGTCTCTACACAAGCAGCGATGACATACTGTATGTGTGTGTGTGTGTGTGTGTGTGTGTGTGTGTGACTATTGACAAGGTCATTCTAGCTAAAAGAAAAATATACAAGCTATTTTCCACAATTCCAAACACAAACACGACTAAAATATTCACAGGACATTCTGAATATTCAAATCTTTATCAATCCAGGTATATGTCAGTCTTGTCCTTTGAGACTCAAAAGTGAGCAAGCAAGCAAGAGAGAGAGAGAAAGAGAGAGAGAGAGAGCGAGAGAGAGAGAGAGAGAGAGAGAGAGAGAGAGAGAGAGAGAGAGAGATGTAGGTCAATAAACAGTCCTTTTATTGGCAGCGGACTGAATGTCTTGCCAATGAGACAGTGCTCCAAGCTGTTGATGTTATTGGCAAGTGATATTAATGAACCAACCTGAGTGACAAGGGACAAAGATCAATGACACACAAACACTGAACACACACCTAACTGGGATCATCCAGAACAAAGGCAAGAATGAGGAAACGAAGCTCTCTAGATATATTTTATTTGCAGAAGAATAAATGTGCGAATCTGTGTGATTTTTACACAAGCACAAACATCCATGCAGCACATGACTGAAGCCATACTGAAGCCAGAATCAAACATAAACTAAGTACAATACCACTATGTGCAGATGATAAATCCACCGTGAACACACAAAAAACATATAACTTTTCACAGAAATTAATCTAAGATCCAAAACTGCAGTTAAATTATGATTATTTCCAATAAAGCATCATTTTGCTGGAGTCCCAGAGTCTACACTACACTTGTCTCCTGGTCAAGATGGTGTACTCGGTCAGTGTTCCTGTAGAGCCATTTTCTTACAGAGACCATTCCAACAGCTTACATAGACCATTCCAACAAAACTGCTCAAAATAATCAGGAATGTTGGATTAGATTGTTGGATTGGTGTTAGATTACGCTGTAAGATCAGCTGTTATTCTCTCTAGCCTACATGATTCCTTTTTGCTGTGAAATAGCTGATGGGAAGTAAGCAGATGGGAAACATGGAAACAAAACAAAACCAACTAGACAAAGTACACAGTACAAAACAAAAAACAAACAGAAAACACACATATCGTCGCTGTCGGGCGGAATCCTCATATCTCCAAAACCATTATTTTTCAGGAAATGAAAAAAACGCCGTACCTTATCTGCAGTACACAGGGTTTAGTCCGCGTTGCAGTGGATTGTCTTGCGCTAAATTCCTGTCCTCAGACGAGCACCAGAACTAGCGGGGGTCAAGATTTTTTTTTTTATTTGAGCCCAGTGTTTTGAAGACATTTACCTCAGAAGACGTTTTGATTCGTTGCGACTCTTCTTGAGGAGAAATATGCCGTGAAGCTCTCCCGCGGAGTGAGGAAGAGGTGGACAGTTGAAGTGTCCAATGGAGTTAAGAGATTTGCGCTCAAGCTATTTTCAAGGCTTTAGATTGGTTAATAACTTGTAAAAATAACAGACCCACGTGGGGACTGACCAATAGCATCGATATGTGAAAAAATATGAAATTGACCAAATTTGGACATACGAGGTTTCCGCCCGACAGCGACGATATATATATATATATAATATTAAAATATATATACTAATAGCCATACTATGTGTCAAATCTACTTTATAGCAGAGCTGCTTTATTTTGGTTGCCAAGCAAATTATAGGATTATATTACCACACTCCTTCCAATATATTAGCATTTCTATAGTAACAGCTAATTGACAATGACCTGCATGGCAGATGCTCCACATAAATGGTACAAAAACATATAATAATGTATTTTAAAATAATATAGTAGCAAAAAAATTATAATTTGGTTTTGGTAAAAGGAATTTTGTTCTTAACATTCATGGAAGGAGTCTCTAGTGTCAGTGCAAGTTTTATGCCATGGGAAAGTCTTCAGGACACTTTTTGATTCTCTAAGCAAGAGACAAAATGAGGCTGGTGAGGGAATGGCTGTTTATAGCTGTGTATAAAATAAGTGATAACAGGAACTAACTTGTTTTGCGGACTTTCCACAACATTAACTGCGCCTTTAAACTGCTAAAATATATGATGTGTCGGTCCTTAATGAACAAAATGCGTAATTGTTGCCAAATTGCTGCGGTAAAGGAGAAACACTTTGTTCAGACTTTCCAAAACAATCTAAACCTATAAGAAAATGAAAACATGATGGACCTTTACTCTATTTTTAATCGTAGTTGTTGAATGAAACTCTGACACGAAAACCTTTCCATCCATTTAGAAAGAATTTATAAGATGTGGTATGAGCCGTAGCATGTCTCACAGTTATAGAGTGAATCACAAAAACAACCACAAGCATGCAGATTCCAATCTGAAGCATCTACCTCAGGTTCCTCCTTAATCTACCACAGCGCCATTGAATGAGGATGATGTCAACAATTTCTGAGGGAAGGGTGAGGGTTTTATATGCCATATCCATGTCTCTAAACGTTTTGGCTTTCAGATTCAAATTCTGACTGTTAAGAAATGTACTGGCCAGCCATTGCATTTATTCAAGCTTTCCTGACAATTGTTCGAAGTAAATATTTGGACGTAAAATCCCTACACCACAAGCACAGATCCCAACAAGAAGGCTCTACCTCAGGCTCCTTTGTATTCTGGCACTCACACTCAATGATGGTGACCACACCAATTCTGAAGAAAGGACGGATGTTTCATGTTGTACCAAACAAAATTTTTGCTGTACATCTTTGTTAGTAGACACGGTACAATTTTTGGTTTAATTGTAGATCTATTTGGATGAATTACTTAGTCAGTAAAAAAGAGGTAACCAAGTAATTATCCTGCTTTTGACTAAAGCTTATAATGTGGAATTTTCAACTACAGACTAGTCTCTCTCAAGAACTCCAGAAAGTCTCATCAACCAATGTTTATACTGTCCGCATTAAGTAAAACATCATTTTACTACTTTAAATAAGTTTAGAATAGTATTTCTTTAAGGTCAATCAACACCTGTTGCAAACAAAACCAATGTTTCTTTACGCTTCTATTGAAAATGATGTAATGGTTCTACTATTAAGGGAGTTTAGCACTGGCTCCTTGTCACTCCTGGAGACAGGCAAATGTTTTGAAACAATATGGACCTTGTAGTTAGTTATACAGCTCTAACTAATTAACACCAAATTTTATCGACCAATTCGGAAGTCATAGAGTGACTCACTTACACAACCGCAAAACACACAGATCCCAACAAGGATAATTTACCTCAGGTTCCTCTATAATCTGCCAATGGATCACTGAGGAAGGGTGACGTCACTGAGCTCTGAAGACAGGATGTGTTGTGTCATATCCATGCAAACACAAAAGCTTTTTCTGTAAGTCTTAAACAGTCCATTAGTGGTCAACAACATCAGTCTTAACGTTTCCAAATAGAAGGCTGACAGGGCTCTACCAGACTCACCAAAAACTGATGCTACGAGACCAACATCTGGAGCAGCTTTGGCACAAATTTAGGCGTTCCTACCAAATTATAGATTTCTTCGCATAATTACATGGTCATCAAAGAGAGATAGATTTAATAATTAGCAGAGGCTCTACCAGTAATTCCCAGAGATAAGTAAGTGGTTTCTGCTTGCTTTAAAGCACAGTGGATGATACATCTGTATGATTCTGTTTGCCACCATTTAAAATAAAATATTTCCAGTATATATTCTAGTGTAGGTTCCTCTGTAATCTGCCCCAACACCACTGGTGATGTCACAGAGTTCTTAAGAAAGGAAATGATTTCTATGTCAGTCATGCATCTCCCCTATACTTTGTAAGTCCTAGACTGTCTATTAGTGCCATCCATGACGAATGTACATGTTTCCTAAAAGATATCGGACAGGTTTCCACCTTTTCTGGGACAAATTGCCAACCTCTAACTAAAGCTTGGTTAAAACATCTTCAGTAACTCCCGTTTTGTGGCTTCCAAATGAGACACAGCACTGACAAACACAGCTGTAGATCTGTCCGTTTCTCCTCTTTTGATGGATTGATTGTGTGTATGTGGCTGATTTCCTTCTAAACTATTAGATCTCTGGTTATACTTCCAGCTCTGCTGTTATTATGTGAACTCACAAAGAAAACCAATCGTTATGCTTTGGTTCTGAAACAATATGGATACAAAATCTTTTCATTCTTGAACGTTTTAAACCTTTAAAAGGTTCATAGTGCAAACGCAACAACGCATCAATGTTAAAACACTACAGAGTTTCCCTGTCCTCCTCTGCAAGGTTTTTCCTCCTCCACACACTGAGACAGGACATATCAAGCTTGTTAACATCTGGGATAGACTTGCCTCCAGCTTGTAAAAAGGGGGATGTGGTAGCGTAGTGGTTAAGGTGCTGGACTACCAATCAAAAGGTTGAGAGTTTGATTCCAGAGTCCACCAAGCTGCCACTGATGGGCCCCTGAGCAAGGCCCTTAACCCTCAATTGCTCAGTTGTATAAAAGAAAACCAAAGAAAATGAAAGTCACTTTGGATAAGAGCATCTGCTAAATGATGTAAATGTAAAATCCAACTCAGTGGTCTTTTGTAAAAGAAAAATAAATAAATATATTATATACCTTAATATCCATTTTCGCCACTAGGTTTTAACTTCTCTCTCTCTCTCTCTCTCTCTCTCTCTCTCTCTCTCTCTCTCTCTCTTTGTTCCTCTACCTTAAGCATGTCCAGGTGACATTGTACAACTAATAAAAGCTTATCTCTATTAATTTTTATTATTACAAATTCTGATAAACGTATGCACTATAGAAACAAACTGTTCTAGAAAGTATATCTGTTGTGTTATTTTATTCCACCAGCAGAAAAAAAAATGCTTTCTAAAAGATCTTAGTTTTTACTTTTATATTTTAAAATAATAACCTGTTCTGTTGGGGCTCAAATTATCTATATACATAAAACTATGCTAAATACATTTTTTACCTTTGTAACTTTACATGCATAACTTTATGTTATGTATTTTGATCATTTTTTTTGATTATTTATTTTGCACCTTTTTATTTATATATGGCACTGGTTACCTTCAGATCATTTCGATCTAAGATTGTGGTAGCCTAGTGGTTAAGGTGTTGAGCTACCAATCAGAAGGTTGTGGGTTCTATTGTAGGTTCCTCTGTAATCTGCCCCAACACCACTGGTGATGTCACAGAGTTCTTAAGAAACTAAATAATTTCTGTCATTCATGCATCTCCCCTATACCTTTTAGATCCTAGACTGTCTATTAGTGCCATCCATGAGCCCAGGTCCACCAAGCTGCCACTTTTGGGCCCCTGAGCAAGGACCTAAACCCTTAATTGCTCAGTTGTACATAAAAAAAATAAATAGATAATGTAAGTCACTCTGGATAAGGGTGTCTGCCAAATGCTGCAAATGTAAAATAGGTTAGAAAAGTTGATAATAAAAAAAAGCAATCAATTGCTTTTTTTTTTTTCTTTCTACAAAAATACAATAAATTCACACTGTTACATCACTGCTCCTCAGACCTGATTGCACACACCTGAGTAATAGTAGGAACATCAGCATACTGTATTTGTTTAGCAAACATCATCATAGTGGTGAATGAGATGAGAACCCACCTGTACCACTCGAGTCCTTTATCATAGAACCTGTCGAAGAAGTGCGGCTCTGCGCCCACAGCTCGCACGTCTGGATGCACGCGCAGGAACTCGAGCAGCGCGCGCGTGCCACCCTTTTTCACGCCGATAATGATGGCCTGGGGAAACTCTTTACTACCGAAACTGTCGGATACCGAGAGGTTAGAAACGTCCCCGGAAAGATGTCTCGTCTCTTCTTCGCTGAGGCGTGCCAGAAAGTCGGGTTGGTCGGACGAGTTGCGGTCCTGATGAAGTTGGGTTAAAGTCAGTCTGCGCTCGTGCAGCGGAATCGGGGTTAACTCGCAGTATCCGGCTAGACAGTAGAACACATAAGTGACCAAAATAATCATGGTGAAAAACACGGATACTTTGGAATGCGCTTTCAGGTGCAGGTTAAACCTTGTCGCCCAACATCCCATGGGTAGCTGTCCTTCTCAAGAGCTAATGTTGGAATCATGCCGTAAAACAAACCGTGCAAACTGCAGACATGAAACCCGGTCTCGTGCACTGCTGCTTCTGCGTCTTAAATCACTTCTCCTTTGGCACAAAAGTGTGCCATGTCCCGCGCTGGCTCCTTTAATTAAAACCTCAGAACTATTCCTTAATAATACTATACTATAATATCTACTTATAGTGTCTTATGATTTTGCAAGATGGATGAGTCCTTATTTGTGCCCTAGTGCTCTTCTGGCTCGTGCGCAATCCTGTGCACAAGGTTGCACCTCCCGTTGTGATACCGGGCCACGCCCACAACAGACCACGCCCCTCCCATTTGTCGCTAATTAGTTGTGTTATTGAGCAACAGTTTAAAAGTATTTTACACTAAAGTGTTAGAAGACGTGTTGTTTCTAACAATATTGTATTGAAGCACATACTATAACTATAACTAACATGGTCTGGCTCATTTGACATAGATTGTCTGTGTACAGGGATAAATATTTTAAAAACATATTTTAAGTTAGTATTTTTAACTCAGTGTCACTTGTAAGGCTAGTTCAGGAGCTTAAGCAAAGACGTAAGAGTACAATTTGAATGTGACTTTTCCCAGAAACAGAATATCTTCAGGGATGGGTGTTTTCTGCCTTCACCCCCGTGTGCATGGAGTTTGCATTTTCTCTGTGGGTTTTGTGCATTTCCTCCAGGTACTCCAGTGTCCTCCCCCAGGTTCAAAGACGTCTGTTGTAAGCTGATTGGCATCACTAAATTGTCCATATTGTGTGTGTGTGTGTGTGTGTGTGCTTGTGTGTGTGTGTGTGTGTGTGTGTGTGTTTGTGAGATTGTGCTTTGAGTCATGGTTGACTTGTTCCCCAAGTCTCCTTTGGCTCCTGATTCCCCGTGACCCCGTGAATAAAATGCGCTACAGGAAAATTAAGGAAGAATAGATGGATGGTGAAGGTCTTACTCTGTAAATACTTATATTTGTTTTTTGAATTTGTCACTAATTCTAATTATATTAAAAATGTGTTATACCAAATGTGTTTTTCTAGCCATATTAGTAAAGAGACACCTGTCACTGAGGTCACCAGCTCAGTAGGGGTAGTCTCCAAACTGTCCATAAAACCGTCTTCTCTGTCTCTAGCTGTCTCACACAGACACTAGTGCCTTCTCCTCTCTAATTAACGCTATGAGACAGGTGTCATTATGGCCCAGACTCGGCGGTGCCTGAGGCCAGACTAAAAACAACGCTATGTAACTGTGCCCAGTCTCTTTGATGCACATGCTAGATGACTAATACAAACCACATCATGTCGTGATTCTTAATAATGAGGTAGAGGATCTTCAGACCTGAGCTGAAATCAAACATGACTTGAGGTTCTAGATTCTTTCGATACTTATGGTTCTGAAAGGATTCTATGATTTCAGAGAAAATGATGATTAAGAAACTTCAAAGCATAATAATTAACTAAACCACATGGTTGTTAGATCAAAGTGATTCAACATACCACCAGGAATGTCATAAAGGTTACTGTATTCCCTTTTACACACACACACACACACACACACACACACACACACACACACACAGACACACACAGTGATGCTGAATTCTCAAATCTGAAATATGTGTCTTCACTTTCTTTCACAGCAATAATGTGAAGAGCTACATTCCCTTGTGTTATTTTCAGACAAAAACTTCAGGAATAAGAACGACAAGACGACTAGTGAAATCGTTTCGATTTACAGCTGCTCAGATGTTAGTCAAAACAAGAATGAACTTTGAATGAAGCAGTGAAGCACCTCTGTGGGGGTTTGAATCCCACCGTCACCCTGTGTGTCCCCAGTTTACATGTTCTTATTGTACCTCAGGGGTTTCCTCTGGGTACACCAGTTTCCTACCCAAGTCCAAAGACATGTATTGTAGTCTGATTGGCTTTTCTAAACTGTCCATAGTGTGTGAATGGGTGTGTGTGATTGTGCCCTGCAATGTGTTGCCACCCCGTGCAGGATTTCCCCTGCTTTGTGCCCTGAGTCCCCTGGGATAGACTCCGGGTTCCCAGCAACCCTGTATAGGATTAGCTGTTATTGAAAAAGAATCCACTTCAAAGTGATAACAGCTTCACACCAACTTCTTGTGGATTATTTTCCTACAACAGCCTGCTCTGTTATGATTTATTCCTGAAACAGGTCATTTTGTGATACTAAAAATGAGAGAGATTTTGTCAGGTTCACTTTATTCCCTTTATGCTTGGGCCAAATTGTGACAAATGTCCATCTGCTATGAAACCATTATGGAACTCAAAGTTGTTGCCAGTGAGTAAAGCAAGAGGAGTGGTGTGTTAAATATTACTGTGGTCATGCTCCATTATTTCCACACATGGACGAGAGCATGATTAATGATGTGGCAACTCATCTACTCAAGGACTTCTCATCATTATGTTCCTAGCCACGATTCAAGTCAACTTATTGTAGATAGATAGATAGATAGATAGATAGATAGATAGATAGATAGATAGATAGATAGATAGATAGATAGATAGATAGAACTTTTTTGAGAGCTTCAACATTGGAGGTAGGGTTGCTTGGGTGTTTTTATTACATATGCAGTTTCCCTCTAGGCAGCATAGTATCCCTTATCCCTAATTGTCCCAGAAAAAGTAGCCAAATATCAGACCTTTAACAGCAATACAATACTGCACACACAAATGGAGAGTCATGGTTTGTCCAGTATTGTTGTAATGTAGTGCTATCTGTATTCCTATTTGTTGCTTTTGCTTTGTAGCTTAAAGACTGGAGGCACCCAATTTGAATGTTTATTGAAATTCAGCAGTTAGTGAACAATGGTTGTTTGTCTGCTGTTTAATACCTGCATACTGTATTTAACTATTTCTAGATTAGACAAGGACAGTGTGTGATATCACCTGCAGTAATGGGTGTAATCTCCCATGATCACCTTCATCCAGATGTGGTGGGATAGCTTCAACAGCTGGAGAGGTGTTTACTTGAAGAAACGCCCTCTAACGTGTGCATGCACACACAGCACAGGCTTTATAGTGGTGGAGTTCTCACTTCTCAGTGTTTCAAATAGAGACAATAGAACATTCTGGAAGCAGCTTTCAGCTCTGTAGTGTAATGGCAGGATTAGGTTAAGTTCAAAATGTTTTTAAATACCATGTCATCTTGTAGTTGTGCCACTGTAAATGTAACTACATAATAAAGGATAAAGGAGTAAAGGAGTAAGATGCATTCAGCAGAGCTTCAGAATAAACAAAAGTGTTCACCCAAGGAGAATAGTGCGAGTTCAAATCCCAAAGATGCCACAGTCATCTATAGCCAGGAGTCCAAGGCCTTAAAATTGGTCAGTCACTCATAGTGACCCTAGCTGATCGTGCATGTCTGTGAGCTCATGTATATAGAAGAGGGCGGTTATGTTTGCCTCTGCAAGTGTTACACTGCCCTGTTACATAGTATGAGCAACGGTTTGGAAAGATGTAGTTGGCTGGTTTATTGTATCACAACGGAATCCCATGTCCCACTTGGTAGCTGTTAAAGAGAGACTTGGCTTGGTGGGTGGAATATAGGGGAAAATTTATTTAATTGCTAAATTAAATAAATGTGCTGTATTGAGCCCTGTGAGAGACTGGCATCCTGTGGCCCAGTAGGATAAGGTGATGGATGGATGGATAAATGTGCTCTTACTGAAAAATAATCAACTTCAGGGGTGGGTGTGTATATATATATATATATATATATATATATATATATATATATATATATATATATATATATATATATATATATATATATATATATATATATATATGGTTATGTATAGATGTATAGATAGATAGATAGATAGATAGATAGATAGATAGATAGATAGATAACTTTATATCAAAACAAAATTCCATACTATAGTCTACTGCATTTCTTTGAAATTCTAAGGATCTAGTAGACTTCCACCCTCTAAAATTATTTTCCTGGCCTGCTGTGCAATGTTTTCACACACGCACACACACAAGCCACACAAGGTATGGCGGCCAAGGCAGCCTCTCTTAAGAGCAGCGTATGAGAGCCTTGTGGTTAACTATAAGTATAGAGTAAAATGTAGTGCACTGAATGGGTGTAGCAATAAAGGGATAGAGAGAAAGAGACAAGCAAAGAAACTGAAAAAAAGAGGGGGCAAGAGAGGGAACTTAAAATAAGTAGAGAAATATGCGTGCAGGAGAATCCAAAACAGTGTCTAAACTGAACTGGGCTTTACTATGTACAACGAATGCCAAGTTATATAATCACCACTCCAGCCATCTGATGTAGCTTTAAACTGGCTAATGCAGGAATGCTTGCTATGACACAGTCACACCTAATCAGTTGTCTTTAAAAAATATTTATTAACCTATTATATTTTACAGTAATACAATTAAAACTAAAAGAATATTCCAATTCCTTTGAAATGGAGCTTGGAACAGTACATTTTTTTGCTAAGTGGTTTCGAGCACTGGCATTTGTTTGATACTCTCACATCGTGCCCATGTGTGTTACAGTACTGCGCAAACGTTTGGAACTCCAGTGTGGAAAAAGAAATTCTACAGGAAAAATGTTTCTTTAAAAACTGTAAAATAAAATGATTCCTAATCAAGACAACAAACCAACATATAAGACAAAATAAGCCATAATGTATAATGCCTGACAGTAAAAATATGCTAGGTGGTGAATATTAAAACTGGTACAATCCAAAAGCTGAAGTTAAATCCATTAATTTTCTACTAAATATATTTATAATTTTGCATTCAAAATCTATTCATAGAATCGTATTTATGGCCAAAATATAAAACGGTAGGTTTCTATTGATGCTTTAGATGTAACTAGATATAATTTATATAGTAATTGCTTGTATTTTGTATAGCAGATGCTCCATGTAATCTAAGCCTTAAAATCATTTGGATTAAAAAAAAAAAAGAAGAATCATTTATGTGGTTAAGTTTTCTATAAGGACATGTTTAGGTAACATTTATGGAAAGAGTCTTGGTAAATTCTGACATGGGAAAGTCTTCATGACTGAGGAGACTTTTGCTTTCCAATTCCTCAGCTGTGTGGTTTTTGTGCTAAGTAATAACAGGAGCTAAGTTGTCTTGCAAACATCCATAACATTAAATGTAACTATAAACAGTGCATTTTGTCACTCATGAATAAATTTAAAATGTAATCTCATTTAAGTGTGCTGAATATGGTGGGTAGTGAAATTGTTGATGCAACATATTTTTTAGATGAAGAATCCATTATTAATGCCACACATTACAGCAGGGCAGAATACTTTTCCTTACATATCCCTGTTTTGGGTCTTCCTCAAGGGCCCAAATTGACAGTGCAGGGGCTTGAACCTCAAACCCAGAGCCTTAACCATTTGAGCTACATGTATGTAAACCCCCAAGAACAGCACTGAGAGTGGTTACCCCTCAACTCCTCAGTGGTACCCTGCCCGGGAATCGAGCTTGGGCCGCAGCAGTAAGACCAAAAGTGTCTGGCTACTTATGAATACATATAGAATTAACACAAATTACATATGTCATAGCACTTAATAGTTTACAATAAGCTATATTGTGTATAGCAGTTGTTTTAGCTTCTAATTCTTGTGTCTTGAGATTTAGTCGTATTTGCCAGCTGACACAAGTTACTGTAGCAGTCAGAGTTGATAGGGGATCTGAGGCAATTGCTTCCATTAAGACCACCCATACATGCCTGTTGCTGACCTTTTGTCTGTGAGGGTAAAAGTTTAACTTTCTCAGATTAAGCACACACACACAGACCCAGAGACCCAGCTGTCTATCTCACTAACAAAAACATTGCATTAGGACCTGTATATACCACTTAACTACATGACACTTTTCCACATCAAATTCCACACAATCTAAGTATATATGATGTCTAATTTTCTTTCTGTAATGTAACACACACACACACCAAAAAAAAAAAAAAACGCTATGTAGTCACTTCGAAAAATTGAACACAATTGTTTGTGTACACAGTTCCTGAGCACACAATCTCTGAAGCAGACACTCAGCCTTTTATTGCTGCCTTTCTTATCTGATGGTGTTGTGGAAGCTGATAATGAGTATACAAGTATTTCTCTATTGTGAAGTAGGCTGTGTTTATCAGAGTTTCAGGTGTGTTCCAGGAGAATAGGCTACTGCTTCTGATAAAGCATTCTACACATGCATACCTGCTTTCATACATGTGCCTTAAAACAGACCACCTAAAAATTAGAATGCAAATGACATAATAAACAGACCCTAATAGAAGGTAACAGAAGCATACACACTTGTAAATTACAAAATGTAAAATATTAGAGGAAAAAAGACAGACTGTTAATTTAAGACAGACATTTTGATAACTAACAATGTAGAAGCATAAAAAAGCATAACAGATCAGCTAATATAAATGCTTTATTCCCTTTCAAAAGACTCAACTAATATCTCTAATTTCCTTAACAAAATCATTAAGTTGTGTACTAGAACCCTTAACCACACATTTCTTTAAACAGATACTACCAGAAGCAATCAAACCTCTATTACAAATAATCAATTCTTGCCTGAGCACTGGCAGGACACCTAAATCATTTTAACTAGCAATTATTAAACCCCTGATTAAAAAACCTGACCACGACCCCGGTCAGCTGTCCAGTGATAGGGCAATATCATATCTACCTTTGATCTCCAAGATCACCACATTCATGAAATCTCTGTTAGGTTTTAGGCCTCATCACAGCACTGAGACAGGTGCGATAAATGTCTTACTACTAGCCTTCAGTCAGGGTTGTGTCTCCATGTTTGTGTTATTCAACCTTAGCGTAGCTTGTGATACCATTCAGCATATTGTACTCATTGATAAACTAAAAGATGTGGGTGGAGTTAAGGAAATGGTCTCTCCTGGCTCAAGTCTTATTTGTCTGGTCAATATTATTAGGATAGCCTACTATCATGTGTTATAAGCAATATTGCTGTGAAATATATGTTATTACATGATGCAGGAAAAACTAGTTCATGCTTTTGTTACCCATAGGTTGGATTAATGCCTTGTTGTGCTCCATAAAGAGTCCTTACTGAAACCAGATTTGAAAGATTTGAACGTTTGTTTTTGTATTATCTGCTAAGCTTACTTCGATTAAAAGGTGCAGGCTCTTTGCTGGTACCCCAAATAATGAAGCCTACAACAGTAGGCTCAGTTTTGTCTAGGCTGAAAGCATTTTTGTTTAATCAAGCCTTTTATTAATAAGCTTTTCTCATAAATAAAACAAGGTACGTCTTATTAACCCACTGCAGAATAAGAGTACACCTAATAATACCCCATCTCAGAACCAGACTCAGAATCAGGTTTATTGCCAGGTACAGTAGGGTCTACATGTACAGGAATTTGTCTTGTGGTGTGTTGGTACATAGCAATAATACAGAAGAAGCATAAATACAGGAAACAAAGGTTATTAAATAAATAAATAAATAAATAAATAAATAAATAAATAAACAAACAAACAAATAAATAGATTAATAATAATAATAATAATAATAATAATAATGTGTAAACACAAACATTTACAAAAAAAATGAGCAATTCGATGAAAACAAGAATATAAACATGAATTGTACACTAATGCGACATGTGCAAAGTGGCCAGTGCAAATATACAGTTAGAAATGTTACATGTATTCCAACTGAAAGAAAAAAATAACTGTAAATTAGTGCTGGATATACAATAGTGGATCAGTGTGAGAAAGGAAGATGCATTATAACAGTCAGATGTGTGAACATTAATGTAATATAGTGTATCTGAGCAATCCAAGGTGGCAAATAACAGACCATGCTGGGTCCTGGATGTTGTTGATTAAGCCAGTTGCGGATGGAAAGAAACTGTTTTTAGACTTTATAGACCAGAGGGGAGTGATTTAAAGAGATTGTGACCAGGATGAGAGGGTCAGCCACAATCTTAACTGCCCGCTTCAGGGTCCAGAAAGTGTACAGATCCTGAAGAGGTGGTAGATTGCAGCCGATCATATTCTCAGCAGAGCAAATGACACTCTGCATTCTGCTCTTGTCTTTGCCAGCGGCAGCAAAGTACCAAATGTTGATGGAGGAGGTGAGTATAGACTCAACAATGGAGGTGTAGAAGTGCACCATCATAGCCTTTGGTAGTTTGAACTTTGTTAGCTGCCACAGGAAGTACATCAGCTGCTGTGGTCAACTCCCACTTGAGGTCCTGGGTGATGATGGTTCCCAGGTAGCAGAAGGAGTCCACAGTTGTGACAGGTGACTCACACAGAGTGACAGGGGTGGGAGGGGCTGGGTTCTTACTCAAATCTACCACCATCTCCAATGTTTTCTCTGTATTGAGCTAAATGTTGTTCCTGCTGCACCAGGTCACCAGGTGATTAATTTCCATCCTGTAAGCAGACTCATCCCTCTCAGATGAGGGTGGTGTCATCCGCAAACTTCAAACGTTTGACGGTCTGGTGATTGGAGGTGCAGCTGTTGGTATATATGGAGAATACTATACTCATACTCATACTTCTCTACTATCTATGCTCCTGTTCCTGTCTAGTATCTTCAGCTCTTCAGATCTATCTGATCCATCTTGATGCCCACTGCTGTTGGCCACACATGGATAGCCTAAAGACCACTGAGATTACTGTGGGTGGTCTTAAAATCTTTGCATGGATTATTAGGGATACATTTATAAATTCAATTTATATTTTAATTTCATATCCAGATTTCTCTAAAGCTGCTTTGTGACAATGTCCATTATTTAAAATAGTGCAAATTATACATAGAATTAACACATTTCCCTCATATCGTCCTGTGGACACTCTAAAAACAAGTAATGCTAAAGACTTACCCTTTTGTCAGTATTAAATCCCACCTTGATACTGTAGACTTTTAGCTAAGAACTTGTGCTCTAATTGTACAGAATATCTAGTGCTCATCCCAAGACTCTTATTTACAGTGTGCTCTTACTGAATATCCTTAAAGCGCACAACATGCGTGTTAGACTTTATAGTAGAAGAGTAATGATTTATATTTAATTTAAAATTTGGTATCACCCAGCAAAGGATAGATTCCATTAAGTTTCTTTTCTTCTTCGTGACATCTCGGGGAGTTTTTAATCACCAACATCACCTCTGGGTTACTTAACAGTGACCTAAATCTATATCCAGATGTCTATAATGTGCTTTTTGACAAGTAACAATTAAACATACTGCTGTCATGCAGTCATTTATCACTTTCCTCTTTTTGCGTCATGTTCATCAGACCTCATGTATATAATATGGCGCTTATTTACTTTTTCCAACCTGAACACGTGGATGAAGTTATCCAGGTGCTTTCTCACTACTGCTGGTGGTTTAACACATTCAGTAAAACACATTTTAATGCAAAACTAATACTTCACTAAGCTATGTTGTCTCGTTTCCCTTCTGAACACCGATTACACAGCAGAGTTATAAAATTATCTGACACATAGCTCTGTTTTTTCCCAGCTGGTATTTTTGCTGATAATCACAAAGTTAGATTGCTGAGTCTCTAAAATGGATGTGCTGAAGCCTAAAATAAACTTAAATGTGAACTCATTCTCTGCTGTTCGAGGAGGCACAAAATTACTGAATGCTTTATTATCCCGACGCATTACCTGCTTAACTTACCTTTTACATTTACAGCATTTAGTAGGCGCACTTATCCAGAGCGACTTGCACCTCTTTTTTTTCTTATACTACTGAGCATTAAGGGCCTTGCTCAGGGGCCCAGCAGTGGCAGATTGGGGGACCTGGAATTGGAATTTAAAATCTCCAACATCTTAACCACTAGGCTACCACGTCCCACATTACCTACCTGCATTACCTACTATGTTTATCTAGTATAGACATCAGTAATTGAACGCAAAACAGAAAATATCATGCTATGTTTCAAGGTCACTGGCGTTTCACACCTAGAGTAAGTTAAGCAAATATATTAAACATATATTTTTATATTTAATTTAATTGTTTATTTACAACCAGCTTGATTGCAACCAAGACGAAAATAGAGGGGAATGTTTTAATCTATCTCTCTCTCTCTCTCTCTCTCTCTCTCTCTCACACACACACACACACACACACACACACACACACACACACACACACACTCATGCTTTACTTGTGCTTTAAGCTTGTTTTACTTTTAAACAGCAATGCCACCTGGTGGGAGTCACTAGCAATGCCACCTGGTGGGAGTCACTAGTTAAGTTGCTGGACTACTGTTCGGAAGGTCATGAGTTCGAAATCCAGGTCCACCAGGCTGCCTACAACAATCTTCTCATCAATACAACATTTGTCTGACTGTATAGTTATAATCACACCCTGCAGTGTCACCAATATGAGGATGAGGTTCTCCTTTGAGTCTGGTTCCTCTCAAGGTTTCTTCCTTTACCATCTAAGGGAGTTTTTCCTCCCCACAGTCACCTGACATCTATCTATCTATCTATCTATCTATCTATCTATCTATCTATCTATCTATCTATTATTTAAAATAATTATAATTATACTAATTTATTTTATATATTATTTTAATTTTCATTTTCATTTTAAACTCTGCTGGGCATGAAAAAAACTTTTTAAAAAAAGGATACAGAAAAGCTTCAAGGTTTTGTTACTTGCTTTTGTTATGGAAATGAAAGATGCTGTTTGGAGTTACAGGTTCTTCTACGTCACTGATCTAAAATTCTAAACGAACAAAAAGACGTGCGTCAGATCATTATGACGTCATTCGGAACGCTTTTCACGTGTGCAATTTCATTCGCGAATAAACAGCTGCCAACACGTATGGAAAACCCTTCTTCAACAAAAAGCAAGTGAACTCAGCTTTTTTTTACAGTTAACCATCGTTGTGTGAAAAACACGTCAATGAATACAAAGAAGTCAAAAATAAATCTATATTGTGCTTTATATAACTGCTTAAGAAAGAAAGAAACTGATCCAAGTCACATAGACACAACAACATTTTTAAAACAAGACATTAATGATTACATTTATAAACAAAAAATTTTATTATTATAATATAAAAAATAATATAATATATAATAAGTGTAATATTATACTATATAAAAGTGTGTGTGTGTATATATATACACACACACACTTTTATATAGTATAATATTAAAGCATATAAACAGAAAAAACTAATAAATATTAAAATGACAATAGACACAACAAAATTTTTGCAATTTTTTTTTTTGCAAAAATTTTACACAGGGAGAATTCCACACACACAGAGTGGGATATATATATATATATATATATATATATATATATATATATATATATATATATATATATATAAATCACATATATATATGATTCCTGATCCCACTCCATGTGTGTGGAATTCTCCCTGAGCATCAGAGGAGAATTAAAATAAAAACAAAATTACAGTAAGCATTTTTAATGTATAAATTATCCTTATAAGCAGGCTCACTATCAGGTGTGGACGACTCAGAGGCATCCTGTTCCTTCACTACAAGAGAAAACGATGAGAACCCTCAAAAGAGAAAAACGGTGGATGAAGAACCTGAGCCACAGACTGAGGAGCCACCGGCAAAAAGGAGGACAAAGACAGAAACAAACTGTGAGAAGAGGCTGGCAAAATCACGCCCTGAAGGAAGAGTCAACCCTTTCAGATTAGGTCTCTCCAGAGTCACACTTTATATGTTATAAACTATCTAGACACATAATAACTGTTGCCTGTGGAAATTTTCACTGAATTATGGTTCAGTTATTGTTTTATGACATTGTATGATAAAAGTAACCTACTTATTTATTCATTTGTTTGTTTGTTTACTTGCCTTAATATCATACAATAA
Source organism: Tachysurus vachellii (assembly GCF_030014155.1). Classification (NCBI taxonomy): domain Eukaryota; kingdom Metazoa; phylum Chordata; class Actinopteri; order Siluriformes; family Bagridae; genus Tachysurus; species Tachysurus vachellii. Next base: position 7,239,081 of record NC_083483.1, on the reverse strand, counting down.
GTTATTAGTTGTAATATAGTATATAGACCTTGTATAACCTAAGGCTATCGTGGGTATTTGCTTGTTTTATTAATTTTTCAACAGTTAAGTATTACATTATTGGAGAGATGCTGGGAAATGGATCCTTTGGTAACGTCTATGCAGCCGATCGGAAATCAGATGGGAAAAAGGTAAAAGCACATATATAGTTAAATAGTTAACAACCACTAACAGAATTCAAAACTTAAAATTAAAATGATGTTTTTTTGTATTTTATGGAGTTCAGTTTAAGGTCCCCATGACTATAATATAGCTACTATAACTAAAAGCTACAATAAATAAACAAAAAATTACTGCATACATTTAATAAATGAGCCAAATATTGTAAAAGTTCATAAAATAAATGTGGACAACAGAATAACTACAATAATACAATAACAATCATCATCTTAATATGCACAATGGCATGATGGATGTTAGCATGTTTGCCTCACACCTCAAGGTGTGAAAATTTGTGTCCTGTGATGGGATGGCACCCTGCCTTGGGTGTCCCCAGCCTTGTGCGCCAAGCTCCAGGCTCCCCAATGACCTGTGTAGAATAAGCAGTACAGAAAAAGGATGGATGGAAAACCTCACTCTGACACACCTTAATTATGTCTAGAATTGAAACATTTTTTTAGATTAGATTAGATTAGATTCAACTTTATTGTCATTACACATGTACAAGTACAAGGCAACGAAATGCAGTTTAGGTCTAACCAGAGTGCAGTAGCAGCAAGTGCAGGATATAGTTTTTACAAGATTTAGTTAAGTTCTCACTCACTCACTCTCACTCATTTTCTACCGCTTATCCGAACTACCTCGGGTCACGGGGAGCCTGTGCCTATCTCAGGCGTCATCGGACATCAAGGCAGGATACACTCTGGACGGAGTGCCAACCCATCGCAGGGCACACACACTCTCTCTAATTCACTCACGCAATCACACACTACGGACAATTTTCCAGAGATGCCAATCAACCTACGATGCATGTCTTTGGACCGGGGGGAGGAAACCGGAGTACCCGGAGGAAACCCCTGAGGCACAGGGAGAACATGCAAACTCCACACACACAATGTGGAGGCGGGAATCGAACCTCCAACCCTGGAGGTGTGAGGCAAACGTGCTAACCACTAAGCCACCGTGCCCCCCCATTTAGATAAGTTAAATAAAATAGTAATATGAAGTGAATTACAGATGTGTGTGTACTATGAACATAATATACAGATGGCTATAATTATAACTGAAATTTACAGAAGGATGTAACAAAATATATGGCTATTGCTATAAACAGTAATTTACAGATGTGTATGTACTATGAATATAATATACAGATGAATATGTACTATGAACATAATATACAGATAAATATGTGCTATGAATATAATATACAAATAAATATGTGCTATGAACATAATATACAGATAAATATGTACTATGAATATAATATACAGATGAATATATATGTACTATGAATATAATGCAGATGGCTATTAGTATTAAACTGAAATTTACAGAATGGTACGTGCTATAAACAAAATATATGGCTATTAGTATAATATATTGCTGTTACTATAAACAGAAATCAGGTAGATATATACAATGATAGGGAAATGGTGAGCAGCAATGCAAAAAAAAAGAGAGCAAGTGTGCAAGTGAGCATACAGTAGTTTGTGTAATAGTCCATTAGTGCAATAACGTCCATTTTGTCCAAGTGTGTGTGTGTGTGTTGGGGGGGGGGGGGGGGGGTGGGATGTAACAATGTATGAAGTACAATGAGTTCAATAAAGAGACAGCTCTAGGAAAAAAGCTGGTTGGCCGGCTGGTCCTGGTCCGGAGGCACCTGAAGCGCCTGCCGCAGGGCAGAAGTGAAAACAGTCCATGGGCGGGATGAGAGGAATCCTTAAGAATGCTGCGAGCTTGACGCAGACAGCGTTTCTTCTGAATGTCCTCCATTTCTGGAAGTGGAGTCCCGTCCCTGTGATGTGTTGGGCGGTTTTCACCACCCGCTGCAATGCCCTGTGCTCTGCAACCGAGCAGCTTCCATACCAGACTGTGACACAGGTGGTCAGGATGCTTTCTATTGCACAGCAGTAGAAGTTCACCAGGATATCCGAGGAAAGCTGATTTTTCTTTAGTGTCCTCAGGAAAAAGAGGCGCTGGTGAGCCTTCTTGACCAGGCTGGAGGTGTTGGTAGTCCAGGACAAGTCCGCCGCGATGTGGATCCCCAGGAACCTGAAACTGGAAACGCGCTCAACAGCCATCCCATTGATGTGGATGTTGTCATGTGCGCCAGCTTGTGGCTTGTTTAGATGTTCTGGTGTTACAACGGTGTTTAAACGGACAAAAAAGATTTCAACAAATCTCTCATTAATAGCTGGACACCGAAAAGTGATTTAGCATTTCATGTTATAAAAATTAAGAAACGCTAAATCAGATAAGTTCTAACTAAAAGCAGCTAATTACATGTTTTATAAATGAATTTCCTGAAATGAAAGTCCTTTTCTACAGAAACTACTTGATGATAGCAATGTGGCTAATGATGTCTCCCTTTTTGCAGGTGGCAATTAAGTGTGTTCTTAAGGAAATGTTGGACTATATAACCCTTGTAAGTGAACTCACTTTACTTTTGTGTTACTTTTTAATTTCCTTTATTATGAATCTCATAAATAGGGAAAGTAACGATACATAAACAAAGTGCTTAAATGTGTAAATGATGCCTTAAAGTTTTGTGGAATGCTAAATGCTGAACGCAGAACATGGTGGCTTTTATTAAATAAGATAATAATAAGGTGTCCTAAGTTTCGATGCTAACCATGTCCACTCTGTTTTCAGCCTGGTAGCAATGACATTCTTCCTCTAGAGGTGGCACTGTTGAACCTTGTGTGCAAGCCACCTCGCTGCCCTTATGTTATAAGTCTGTTGGACTGGTTTGAGACGCCCGCAGACGTGATCTACATCCTGGAGCGGCCTGATAACTGCACTGACCTCTATAAGTACTGTCAAAAATTACAGTTCAGAATGCCTGAAGCTCATGTTAAACAAATCATGCGGCAAGTAGCTCAGGCTACATGTCACTGCAAGGACCGTGGTGTCTTCCACAGAGACATTCAATTAAGCAACGTTCTCCTCAACACCCAGACCTTGGAAGTAAAGCTAACTGATTTTGGCCTTGGTTGCCTGCGTCAGGGCTTCCTTTGTTCAGATTGTAGAGGTAACTGCACTTCAGGGATGAATGGATTTGATAGGAATTCAGTGGTGGATCATTTTTTGCAATCTTAATGACGATACTCTTTATCTGTCTTACGTTCAACCAATGCAGTTATCTACCCAACAAGATGGATCTCTCTTAACGAGAGCATGCAGGAATTAAGCATTGTCAGGCAGCTGGGTTATTTCTTACATTGCCTGACAGGTGGAAAATGGTGTCCTGGCAAGCTGATATTTTCCAAGAATCTGTCTGAAGGTAGGAAAACACAGAAGCTTCATTTTTCCATAGTAAAATGGCTAGAATTCAATTAATCAATGAATCGAAAAAAATCAATTAGATAGCTACCAAGTTTCTCTTTTAACCAATTTCATTACTGCACACAGCATGCTGCAGTCTCATAAAATGGTGTTTGGATGAGGACCCTGGAAAACGGCCAACCCTCGAGCAGCTCCTCACTCATGAATGGTTCTGATGCCAGGTTAGTGGTTATCTGAAGTTATCTCAATACAATAAAGTCAATGTGAACAGAAGTATAGACCTAAATAATAAAGAGCTAAGTAATGTTTTTTAATCTTTCGTGATGTATTGCACGTATCAGGGTTGAGTTCTGCAAAAACAGATTGCTGTGCTAACTGACAAAGAAGTCACTTAGCTGGTCTAGATCACTAGATGTACTAGCTAACTTTAGACCTATCTCCAGACTGCCCTTTCTTTCTAAGGTCTTAGAAAAAATTGTCTATATACAATTGAAATCACTTCTGGATGAAAATGACATCCTGGAGGTTTTCCAGTCTGGCTTTAAAACACAGCATAGCACAAAGTCAGCCTTGTTAAGGGTTTTTAATGACATATTCATTGCGTCTGATGCTGGTGATTTGGTAGGTGGTTTAGGCCCTACTTCACAAATAGAACTTATTCTGTGGGTCTACATGGTCTAGAATCCTCCACTGCTCCCTTGTAATACGGGGTTCCACAGGTCTCGGTTTTGGGGCCATTACTCTTTTCGCTTTATCTACATCCTTAGACACCATGGGATTTCCTTCCACTGTTATGCAGATGATACCCAAATCTACATACAGTGATCCCTCGTTTATCGCGGTTAATGGGGACCGGAACCCCTCGTGATAGGTGAAAATCCGCGAAGTAGGAGTGCCCCCCCCTAGGAATTTCCGCATATGTGTGTGTGGGTGCCAGAATGTTTAAAATATGTATATTTATACTTTATATATATATTTTACTTAAATCTTTTTAATTATAAAACCTTAATATTACACATTAAAACTTAATATTATACATGGTCAACATTTGCTTCTGAGAGAGGCAAAGAGGCTGGTGGTGGCAGAGAAGAGGCTCCCACTCCACTCGTAGAGGCTTCAGGTTCACTCGGCGCTGATGGTGTAGCTGGGGTTTTTAACTTGGAGAAGAACATGGTGATGGGTAGTTGCTTTCGTTGTTTTTTCTTTTGCTGCAAAATGCCCTTGTACAAGGACATAACCCCGTCAACACTGTTGCTAAACTCGACAGCTCGAACCACATTATCGTCGATGTCTTGTGCAAATCGTTGCATTGCCCTTGCCATGTTGCACAATTGTTGCAGGTTCTCCAGGGTAAGGCCACGCTCTTCAATTTCTTCGTCTTGCTCTTCTTCGCTTTCTTCTTCACTTGCAGACTTTGTCATCTCAAGGAGGTCTTCATCTGTCAGTTGGTCCGAGTGGGCATCGATAAGGCCGTTGACGTCTTCTTCCGTCATGTCGACGAATCCTTCATCCCTGATGATGCGAGCCATCCTCACCGCCTTCTCCACCGCCGAGTGATGAACTTCGTCAGGAGTGAAGCCTGCATAGTCATGCACCACGTTAGGCCATAATTTCTTCCAGCAAGAATTTATGGTCTCAGTTTTCATGTCCTTCAATGCTTGCTGGATATTAGTCAAGCATGATGCAAGGGTGTAGTTACGCCAGTACCTTTTCAAGGTGAAGCCTTCGTCGTCATCGTCAACTGCCGCGATGAGGCCCTCCATCGTGGAACGAGTGTAGAGTGCCTTAAAGGCACGAATGACACCTTGATCCATCGGCTGAATTAGAGATGTGGTGTTAGGGGGCAGAAACTCGATCTGAGCCCCATCATATTGCAGGTCTGTTGCATGGTCTACTGCACAGTCCACCAAGAGAAGGACCTTAAAAGGGAGGCCCTTCTGAGCCAGATACAGCTTCACCTGGGGAATGAAGCAATGGAGGAACCATTCGAGGGTCAGGGCTTTCGTTATCCAGGCCTTAGAGTTATGCATCCAATACACGGGGAGCAGAGCCTTATTTTTGTTTTTTAAGGCCCGTGGATTTTTGGCCTTATAAATAAGGCCTGGTTTAAGCATTAAGCCTGCAGCATTGCCACACATGATGAGAGTGACACGGTCCTTGTGGGCCTTGAAGCCTGGCCTCTTCACTTCATCCTTGAAGAGGAATGTACGAGAAGGCATCCTCTTCCAAAAGAGGCCTGTCTCGTCCATGTTAAAAACTTGCTCAGGGAGGTAGCCGCCATCACTGATGAGCTTAGGAAACTCATCCTCCACGTAATGACGAGCAGCATCGGTGTCGGCAGAGGCAGCATCACCATACAAAGGAACGCTTTTGAGGTCGTATCTCTTTTGAAATTTATCGAACCAGCCTTTGCTGGCTATAAAGCCTCGTCCTCGAGGAGGCGAATCACTCGTGGCAGATCTAGTACTGGCTTGAGGTTCGTCAGGATCGTCTTTAGCTGCTTCTTCAGCATCTCCTTTGTCGTCATCATCGGGCAAGGTTTGATCATAGAGAGATTTGGCCTTTGTCCTGATCATATTAGTGTCCAAACTCACGTTTTTTATCCTGCAATCATCAACCCACAAGGCTAATGCAGCTTCCATTTTCACAATTCTCTAATTACGCGGAGTTACCACACGTTTCGCTTCTTTATTGAAACTTATTGCAGCGGTTTTGCGGATGTTATCTTCGTCTTTTTTGATGTAGCGCACTGTCGATTCATTCACTCCATAATGGCATGCCACCGCGGCATAACTTCTGCCCTGTTTTAACATATCTAAAAGTTTGACCTTTTCAATTATGGTCATAATCTTCCTCTTCGGCTCACTACTGGAATCTTTTGCAAGTGCATGGCGCTTAGGAGGCATTGTAAGTGCTTAACAAAAACACAATAAGCGACAACGAGAGTGGCGAGATACAGTACAACAAGGGAAGAAGCTGGGAGAGGATGCAATGATGCGCAGCCAATCAGCTCAGATCTCACGCCAGGAGCCAATCACGTGCCTTGTCTGAGTGCCCGTAGGTATGTACAAAGCCTCTGAGAGAGTTTCTCTCCTTGTCTGGCATCCTGGGAAACAGTTGATATTTTTATTTTTCGATTAATAATCTTTAAAAAATCACCGATGCACTGAGGCCGCGAAACTTGAACCGCGAAGTGGCGAGGGATTATTGTACCTGTAAAGCGAAAGGAGGGTTCCTCCATTACACATCTCCTTTTATGTATTGACATTAATGCTTGGATGGCAGTGAAATTTCTCCATGTTAATAATAAGACAGAGGTGAGGTTGTTTGGTCCAAGTGGCTCCTGTGAGTCTCCCCCTGTTGACCTGGGTCCCATGGCATCCTATGTTAGACCTGTGATAACTAATTTAGGCTTTAAAATGGATGTTAATCTTAAATTGGATAGCCAAATTACAGCAGTGGTGAAGTCCAGCTTTTTTCACCAAAGGCGCCTGGCAAAAATAAAACCTTGTGTCCAGGCAACAATTTGAGACGGTAATCCATGCCTTTATTAAATCTCGGCTGGATTACTGTAACACACTCTATATTGGTCTTAGCCAGTCTTCTCTGTCTCACGTTCAATTAGTCCAAAATGCTGCTGCATGTCTTTTGACTGGTGCAAGGAAATATGACCATATAACACCAATTATGGCCTCACTTTGGCTGCCGGTGTATTATAGGGTTCAGTTTAAAGTGCTATTATTTGTTTTTAAATCTTTAAATGGTCAGACCCCGACATATCTTACTGAACTACTTCACCCATACGTTCCTGCCCGTTTGCTTAGGTCAGCTGGTCAAATGCTTCTTGACAACATATTTCTATTCCCTGGTTTTTGTTAATTCTGAATTATTACTTTTATTATATTATTTTGTTACTATTTAATTATTTTATTATCTGTATTTTATGATGTATAGTACTTTGTGTTCAGCTTTGGCTGTGTTAAAGTGCTTTATATTTAAAGTAATATTAAGTGTAAATGAATTTTTTTCAAAATGTTTAGGTTGTAATACGTTACATGTAAATGTGACGTGATAATATTTAGTATATTTAACTGAGATATGTCTATTTTGTTCTACTAGCTATTCAAAAGGGAAAAAACAGAAAAGAAAATGCAGCTAAGGTTGGTGAGAATCTCTTCAGTATCTTTATATCGGTGTCAAAATGTCAGCAAGGTCATGAAGCAATAATATGCTTGGCTTTGTGTGTAACACCTATGTCTCACTGCCTGTGTGTCATATTTTGCATATTACCAGGTCAGCGTAACAGATTCAACATCAAACTGTGCAAGGTGCAGCTAAAGGGAAAACCACTTGACCTGGTTTGGGGTTTGTGACAAACCCTATAGAGTAAGCAATACAGAGGATCAATTGAACCCAGCGGAAACAAGATGGAAGAGTGGAGACAACCATCATGAAGCCTCAGTATGCGCATAAGTGCTGTCCTGTTAAATAAAATAAGTGCACAGTTTAGGCTAAGTGAGACCCACTCAGCCAACACTAGGTTTGGTGAAAGGCTACACGGTTTGGGAGCTTTGTTCTACATCCGGAATACTTTGGTGTTGTGCACTTTTAAAATTCTTTATTATCATTATTATTATTATTATTATTATTATTATTATTATATGTGATGCAGATTTCTTAATTTTCTGTACATTTTGCTGTCAATTGGATGAACTCAAAACAATTTAGCAATTTTCACTCAGTCCATTTTTTTTTGGGAAATCACCAACATATCGTCTAATCATATTAGAAGGAGAAAAACCTACAGGAGTTATGACCAAGCATTTAATATTGTTTGCACCAAACCTTTCACCACCTCATCAGTATGAGTTAACCTGGCTTATTTATTCAAGCCGAGGGAATGTCGGATGCTGCGAGACTGAAGCGTGCATGTGTGATTTTTGGTATTGGAAGCATCTTTGATTTTATTAAATCATCTGGACACAAGACAAGCACAATGGGAAGGAAACTAAGAATTTATTTATCAAGTGCAATGCTTAAAAAATAAAAACACTCAATGTACTGTATATGAAACATTGTCGCAAGTTCATCAGCATAAAATCTCAATGCACTAAAGTCAATGTTGTTAAAAACGCCGGTGAGTAATAATCCCCCAAAGTAACCCGGACTACCACAATAATACAGTATGAACGATGTTTTGGCAGTTGACAAATTCACAGGAAAAAAAAAAAAAAGCAGAGCTCCTTCAGATCACCTGCTGCCATGAAGCCCCACCCCTGCGGGGGGAAGAGAGAGAGAGATAGAGAGAGAGAGAGTGAGAGAGAGATAGAGAGAGGGGCAACATGCACGCTCCCTTCGCAGAGTTCTGCACAAATACATTTACATTAACTGTATTAGTAACTGTTCATGCGTTTAGATTCCTCCATGTCTCAAAGTGTTGAAAAAAGGAGCCCCTGAATGTTAAAAGTGTTACAGATCTCCGGTAAAAGTCTTTAATCGCATTTTAGACTTCCAGCCTCCACAGACGGCAGGCTGCAGGGGTCACGGTCACTCCCTTCAACAAGTCTGCTCATGTTTCTGCATCCACAGGTCACAGCTATTAAAAGAGTGCTGATGCTGCTTTAATGGCACACGGGACCCAAGAAGACATTTCAGCTTGAGGCTGATTATCTTATATCAACGCCGGCTTGTCAGTGGTTTCAGAAATGGTGAGTTCTGTAGTCAGAGGCTTTACCAGCTGAGCAGATTGCTGCGGCCCAGGGTCATGAAGTAGACCTGACTCGCGCCTCCTTGACGTACAGAAGCGAAGAAAACCTGCAGGAGAAACGACATTAGCGAAGTCAGAATCCGACCGACGTCCGCTGGCTCTGCGAGGGTTACTGCTAGTGATGAGCAGTCTTACAGCTAAGCACTCAAATACAGACAAAGTAATGAATTATTCTAGATTCCAAATGAATAGTGAGAAGTGTAATGCAATATTAATTTCTTTTTCACGCTAAATGGAAAGAAACTAATGGGTTTATATCGAATAAATTGAATATTAGCCCATTAAGAAGCCTGTAACATTACAGCAGCAGAGACAGTAAGAACATTAGCAGTAGTGTTTCCTCTGGGAAAATCGTACACACACACACACAGAGACAGAGAAAGAGAGAGAGAGAGAGAGAGAGAGAGAGAGAGACAGACAGAGACACAGATGAGAGAGAGAGAGAGAGACAGACAGACGAGAGAAACAGAGAGACAGACGAGAGAAACAGACAGAGAGACAGACAGAGAGAGGCTCATGAAGTGTTTTACATTCTTCTTTTTATACAACACTATACACTCAGTAGAAATAGAACAGAGTTGCAAACAAGACAAATCCATAAAGGATTAAATGATTAGAATAAAGTAACATTTTGTCCTAACCTGTAGCCTGTAATTATATAGATAACATCTCACCTTGTCATTCCTCTCGCACAAGAATTTAAGCCTCTGCGCCCTTTTGTGCATGAACACACCATCCAGATGTCCCGTCTCGACCGAGCGGATCTCTATGGCTTTCTCTCCCCAGCCCATGATCTGATTAGAGCGGATATATGCTGCAGAGTAACAGAGAGAGGGATCATGTAGACGTGCAGAATAAACACACAGTGCTACATCTGACTCGTGCTGTTAATTCTATCTTTATTAATTACAGGGGTTATCAGAGACTGAGGCAAACACTACATGCTTTCTGCTCTAATCTACACTGTTATGATGGCGTGTGATCGTGTTCCACGTACCCACAGAAGTGGGCATCTCTCCCCACTGTAACACCACGTCTTTGGTGATGCGCCCGTACGTGTTCACGTAGACGCCTTCATCCTCATAGCAGACCAACAGCTCGATGCCGTCCGTGTTGGGAAGGATGATGATGGCGTGTGACTGGATGCTGGTCTGAATCTATCAGGTTAAAAAAAAAAAAAAAGATCCAAGTTAATAAGATACATCAACGTCAGGGTAACATTATAAAACTGTCAAACATGGGGTAGGGCTTGTCATGAGCCTCCTGGCACAGCGTCCTGTTATTGAGAACGCCGCAGTACACAAGGTACTTACATGTGTGGGTAAATAGATGTCGTACACGGCGCCCGAATCCACATCGACGGCGTGAAATCCAGAGCAGGAGCCGTAGATCACCTTCAACCTCTGACCCTCCTCGACTGTCAGGTCCACCAGCAAGGGCTTGTGGACAAGGTCTCCAAATGACTGAAGAAGAAACACGTTTGATATTTTAAAGCATGTACGGGACATTTTTATTTAGCGTTTCAGAATTTCTGTAATGAGTGTTTTTACTTCGAACTCACCTTAAAGGCCATGAATTTATGATACGGCTTCGGTGCCCATGCGTAGACCTCCACGGCGTTTTTCAAGGCTAGCACCAAGAACTTGATTCTTTCATATTTCACTGGGAGGGAAAACATTTCAAATTTATTTTTATTACTTTTAAAACTCATGATAACTGCTTAGTCCAGGAACCTTGACACAGACACATACCGACTTTGTAGTGCACACAGCCCTCCAGCTCCCCCACTGTAGTCCACCCCTGCTTTTTCTCCACCTCTGGGTCATTGTGTAGGATCTTGTTCCTCAGCCAGGACAGATAATACACTCGCAGCTTGTTCTTTTTTCCTAACATCAAACAAATGCATTAACGCTAAAGCAAGTTAAAATCAGCTCTTAAATGAACTTCTAAACCACAAGAACTAACGTCTACTTCTTGGCCTACGTAAAACAGATACATATCCTTCCAGGCTCTGTATCTTACCTGATATTGTGACCAGGACATTGAGGCCCTCGAGGACATCCATTTGCTGAAATCGGCGCCGGTTGATCAGGGGGTAAACTTTTCCCTGCCCACTGCGGTCCAGAAGCAAAAGACCACTTTCTGTCCCCACCAATAAGTTCACACCTACAGAGGGAGGACAGGAAGTTTAACCAGAACTAGCATTAATAAACTACTATAGTAACAAACATAATTCAGATCCTGCTCATTATATGAACAAATATCCAATGAAGTCATCATATAACTGACCAGTCCTGAGCTCAGCTATCCGATATAGACAAATGGATGAAGCTAGTCGCTCAAATGTTTATTGCTATAGTTGCTTTGAATCCTCCAGAGTGTCTGTAAACACCACTGCATGTGTGATAGCTGTGTATATTTACACCTTATCTTCCTTTTCGAATCCTTTTTCTCTGTTCAAACTTGTTTGTAAGTCACTGGTAATATGAGCCGGCTTTGACTAATTATGGGTTACGGAGAAACAAACAAAAGCTATAACTGATACTTCAGCAAACTCTTGAGCTAATTATCCGCGAGGCTTCTTTTGTAATCTGCAGAGAATCATCTTTTGAATGTGTTTAATTTTCAGTCTAACGTACGCTTTCGACGTGTTGTTTACGTTTATTTGTGGTAGCTTTTTAACTTCAGCCTTCATCGTACAGAGATAGTAAACAAGCACGATCGATTATTCACATATTGCATAGGAATTAGTCAAAGCGGTCAGTTACGTACCCCAGAGTGCAGCACACAGGATCTCGGAATTGAACCTCTTCTTGTACTTGCGGATCTCGGGCGTGTCGCTCTGGGGCCGAGTGTTCACTGGGTTCACGTTAACCACCGAGCCTTTCCGCATGGGGTCTGGCCTCAACGCTTCATGTAGCCGACTGTCATTCCCGATGACGGCTGCACAACAAAACCAGTCATCATCTGCTTTACCTGATCTGTGTTCATGTGTGATGTATGTAGCATTCATCTCCTAGGATAATTCTACTGTATTAAAGGTGGGGTCTCCGTTGTTTGAGAAATGCCTCAGAAAATTGCGTTGGGCCGGCAAACAAAACAAAAAAACAAAACTAACGTGTAGCCAATGAGCAGAAGAGGGCGTGTCTTGTCAATATAGCCGGAGAGAGTGTTCAGTGCGCATGTGTGACATTAGCAGAAAGCGGGTTTAAGATTGACATGGAGGATAAACACAAAGAAAGAAAGCGAAGAAACGACTTTACTTAAGACGCCGAGGCGCTTTTTTCCTTCTCGATAGGTGAGTAACGTTGGTTTTGCTTTGTTACACAGAACTAATATATGTCGTCCTTTGAATGATTATGCTTGTGTGTCATTTTTGCTTGTTTGTTTATCTGCAATCGTATTGTTCTTCCCTTCAGCTATGATAAAGACACATCTCTTTCTATTAGTTGCCTGGGTTATGTATGTATGTGTGGGCGGAGCTATCAATATAGGGGCGGGACCCATTTGGGTTAGGGTGCGTTTGTTTTGGTGATTTCAAATGTCAACATTGGCTTTCAAACAACAGAGACACCACCTTTAAATGTTTACAGGTTTGCAAATAAAACTTAAAGCAACACTGGTGCATTACACATGGCCCGATAGAATGCAAATAAGATGCAGATCCTTGTGCTTAATTTTACTGTAATTGTTACACTATTATACTTAGGCAGTATTAGGTACATTTTGGGACTTACCCATGTTGTTGAGAGAGCTGCCGGTGGAGGGGGATATTTGTAGAAGGCGAGGGTCAATAAAAGGGGTGAAGGAAGAAGAGGACTTGTGTTTTTGAAGAGAATTACTGCCTGAGAGTGTCTGTGGGAAAAGAAAAAGAAAACACATCACAAGTGAATGATAGTGACTTTATATAGCTACAAATAGCCAAGAGAATCTGGGTCTCTTGAGTCTAACACAACAATCATGCAGAAATGGAGATTTTACTTTCTCATAGCTGATGTACAGCTGAGATTAGGATTGATCTGTCCCGGCTCTCTACTGGAACCAGTTGACAAGTGATGCCTCGATAACAAAGTTATAAAGTGCAGTTTAAGGAATGTATTTAAGTCATTACTTCAGCCATAAAGATGAATTCTAAACAAAAGAAATGAAGAAAATGACATTGTAACCCCTGAAAAAGTGCCTGTTATAATGGAGACGTGCACGATGAACTTAAGAGGGTTGAAAATGAACCGATAGGTGGAGAAATAATCGGGAAAAAAGAGAAGAAGAAAAAAAAAAGAAAGGGATGACGTTAGGCTAAATTTTACTGTACAAGTGCTTCTAAGAATTTCCTTTTACTGAACCTGTGCTTTCCATGAAAAATCCAGAACAATGACTGGAGATTTTTTTGGGGGGAGAAAAATACAAAATAATAAAAATATATATATAGGACTTGTTTTTGGAAGTCTTGCAAAGGAACATTCTTCTTTTTTTCCTTTACTCTTTGGGTGATTCTCTCATAAGCCAAAACACCAGCATTTTAGACAAATGAGCAAATAAAGCTAAATTAATTCTTAAATTAAAGTGAGATTATAAAAACAGAACAAAAAGCACTAAAAACAGCTCCCTCGAGGGAAGGCAGTATCTCATACGAGCCCGTTATAGTGCTTGTGGTGCTTACAGCTCGTCCATCACCCAGCATGGATAGGAAAGGGGCGCTGATGTGAATTAGCGGTGAGTAGTGTGAATAAAGCTGAGTGAAATCTAGCCAGCAGTTCAGAGTGGTACAATGACTAAACATACCTCGCTGGCAAGCAGCCTCTCCAAGGCAGATTGGGGGGACATGGAGGGGCTGGTGTGACTGGAGGAGGGGGAGGAGGTGATGGAAGGGGAGGGGGAGTGATGGCTCTGTTGGATGAGATCAGGCAGCAGGTGAATGCGGCCTGTGAAGCCATTTCGCTCCTGGTGGCCCAGAGCAGGACCGTGACCAGGGCCAGGACCCGAACCAGGCCCGGGGACCAATCGGATTTTCTCTGCTACACTCTGGAATCAAAAACAGGCACAGCTGAGTCTATACTCCGTCGGGGAAGAAGGAGGGTGCAAGAGGGCCAGCAAAGGAAATATTCGGATTTGCATACATGTCTCAAAACTGTGCGAGTGCTGCGTGTATAAAAATAGAAAATAAAAAAAATAATCATTCAAAGCACAAACAGAAGGAATGGATGAATGATGAAACTCAAAAGACCTGAAACATTAAACAGGAAGAGAAAGAACAGGCTCGATCGGTCTCTCGTACCTGTCTGACAATTAAAGTGCCGTCTTTAGAGGGTGTGATGGCAGGGTCGCTTTCTGCTTCATCGTGAAGAATCATGGTCTCCACTGACTCGGTCTCGCCGTTGCTAACTTTTGAAGAGCTTAAGGAAAGACAAACGCATGGAGAATTTGTTCATTACAAATGTAAAAGCCCGTTCAGTGTGTAGCGTGTTAATATATGCTATTAGAAACATGACATATCGAGCACACCTCGCCCTCGAGTCCTCTGTGCCGGATGTAGACTCGTTGTCCAGCTCTTGTTCCACCTCATCCTCCTCTTCTGAATCGGAATCGTCACTAGATGAGGAGTAGTCGGTCACCTTGTGAGGAGGACGTGCTTCTTCAATTGCACGCACCTCATTGGCCAGTAGAGTGAGATCCTAAAAGTGGGATTTAAAGGCTTTATATACAGTACATATCTAGCTCAGAGGTCTAGAGTGTGATGGATTTTCAGATAACGGCATTAAACCGAGTTTAAAAACTTACAGAGGGCCTGGTTGGCCTGACAAAGTCCTTCTTCTCCTCGGATTTTTTGCCAGCAGTGTCCTGCCGTTGATGTGGTGAGCCCTCAGATTTTGAAGATGCTGCAGGAAGAAGAGAAAAATCAATGCAAGTTAAAATGTCATACTGTAAATGATGTGTTTCTATGCATTCGGGTGTAGCAGCGGCACTCACAGCGAACCCTGAACTTCTCCCCTGAGCTCTGAGAGCTAGTTTGTGAGCTGGAGTTACTGGAGCCAGAAGAGCTTCCACTGCCTGGTCTAGCCAGCTTCTCCACCCGATCCCAGAGCAGACGCGGCTCCACGTTACTAACGGGAAGACATGCGGGGAAAAGATGAATGAATAATCGGTGCGTCTTCGTAACTTACTCTTCTAAATTGTAAAAGAGGAGATTGTTTAACGATATAAGTTTGGAACTGTAGAAGAGTCAAAGAACCTTCCAGCATTTCTCTGTCCAGGTTGGCTGCTTTGCTGGTTGTTCTGAAGTGGCGAGTCTCTGCGGGACAGTACAGGTGATCTGGATGTCGTCCTCACGGGGACCTTTGAGAAAGGCACACAAGGGAATAAGGTTAAAAAAATAAATAAATAAATAAATACAGCTGTACGATTACCGTCACCCGCTGTTTATCGCTAGATATTATATTAAATGGAAAATTGTGAGTAGGGAAAATAAATCTATAGCAACACAAGCCTATTCTTATGATTCAGAATTATGCATCATATGAAGCCATGAACCCAAAATCTATTGATTTTGCGTTGTATTCATAAGTATTAGTATTTGAATTATAGAGTATTAGTCTAACTCTCGTGAAAATCTCAGTGTTTCCACTTTACAAAGAAATTTCTGACAACCCAAGCGCATGTAAACAAATCACGCAATGCGTTTTGTCTGCACCAGACTATTTTATTAAGCCAGTGTTACTCCGGCTGTTCGAGAGAAGCTGCAAATGGCTGTTAATCTGGAGCTAAAAACAGAAATAAAATGCATAACTGCTAAATCTGCGGTGTTGTTACTATTAGCGGTGTTGTTACTATTAGCGGGGTTGTTACTATTAGCGGGGTTGGTACTATTAGCGGGGTTGGTACTATTAGCGGTTTTGACTTGTATTGATCTTTTACACTTCTGTTTAGTATTTTACCTCCATTATGTTATTATGGCCAGAAATCAAGTAGAATGTGAGATCTGACGGATTTTATTTAGCGATTCGACAATACTGAGACCGTGGGTTATTCCGATTGGCTTCCGTGCCATGAAGATTTTGGACCTCCACTGAGATGAGGCTGACTCTGTGAGGATCCTGAGGCATCTAGAGATGTTCCAGCTCCAGTTAGACTCTGCGATACTAAAGAGGAGATGCCAACTCCATGTGGTCTTTAAAGACAACAATCTCCTCATCAATACATTTGTCTGACTGTATAGTTATAATCACACCCTGCAGTGTCACCAATATGAGGATGAGGTTCTCCTTTGAGTCTGGTTCCTCTCAAGGTTTCTTCCTTTACCATCTAAGGGAGTTTTTCCTCCCCACAGTCACCTGAGTCACCTCAGACTTGCTGATTTTGGATAAATACAAACACATTTAAATATATCTAATATTAATCTTGATTTTTGTATTATATACATTTTTATATTATTCTTTTTTTAAATTTTATGTTTATGTTCTGTAAAGCTTCTTTGAGACGATGTCAAAGCGCTATACAAATAAATTTGAATTGAAAATTTGAATATTTATTTGCCCATTGACTTGAGGTGTGGTAATACTACAGTCATTATCATGGTGATCAGGACCTGCTTATTTAATCGTTTTAATAATCATGCTTTTATTTTCAGGTTAACAGGCAGCTCATTTAGAGCAGGAAAAAGTCTGGATCCGGCTTTTTACCTTTGGTGGAATTTCGTCATTGTGGGACGTTTCGGGTGTCTCGTGGCTCCGAGACTGTGCATGGAGCAGAGGGTGCGGATGCTCGGAGCGTGCGGGGTGCGCCGGGTGATGCGGCTCCTGAGAGCGCAGATGGAGATGTGCAAAATTAGGAACTGGATCGCTGAACGAATGAGAACGGGAAACGGGGGGAGCGGATGCGTTGTTCTTTAGAGCGGCCAGGTGAGACCACTGGACCTTGCGGAAGGGGAAAGAACAGAAGGAGAGGGAGTGTAGGGGGTTGTGAGGGGGAGAGAAAAGCACATACCCAAGTGAGACGGACAGGCATGGTCGCAGCCAAGAACACAAAACACGGGATGAAATGAAGAGGCGTGAAAAAGGACATTCCCTTGATGACCACACTGTGTAGAAGGTCATCTGGTATCATACAGACATTCACATAGCAACATACAGTGCGTCACGTGAGAGGCGGGAAAGCTCAGAAAATGTCAGGAATTACCTTCGGTTCCATGGGCTTGTGCATGCTTGTGGACTCGGATGAGGAGTTCCCGTTAGAATAGGGCTCAGATGAACGAGGAGGTACTGGCGGCTGCTTGGGCGGAGCTGTCTGAGGCGAGCCCTGATGGTTCTTGCGGTATCTTTCATCAGCCTGGCACAAAGGACATAAATCAACGAGATTAACTGTTGGACACGAGGGACACCTCAATGTGAACCGACAATTGCTCCAAGCCAGGAAACTTGCATGCTGGTGTTTAATTGCCTGGATTACAACTCAGCAAGCTGAAGTAAGAGATGGACGAAACAGACGAAACTGTGTTAGGACATTGCTGCTCTAGCTTATATTCAGGCCAACACGAGTTTCATGCTCATTATTTATATATATAAAAAAAAAAAAACCTTCACTCGTCCTTTCTAAACATTAAGACAACCAAAGACGCTTTTCCCTAAGGAGCAGAATCAAAGCCAAACCATGACATGCAACACAAACACGAGGAAAGGAAAAAAAAACAAAGCGTTTCTATATCTGGGATCAAACTGAGCACAATAATATTTATCTAGAACCAACGTGGTCAAGTTTTTAAAAAAAAAATCCTTAAATACTGACCTATATCTCACACATCCTTCAATTGGATTGCATAAATGTTGGTTTAGTTGACACAAGAAAGCAAGAAAGGTCTTATAAAGAGAAAGGATGTAGTTTTTCCATTCGGGTTCATGACTATGGTGGTCAGTGATATGGTTTTCTTTCTGGCTGAACAAGACAATCAAATGTTTAGAGAGACCTGTGCAACTAATCCACAGTGTCTCCCACAGACCTGGGGTCCAGGGCCAGGACATGCCATTAAACTGTTCTGTTATTTACTGTGGTGTTGGGGCTAAATGACCCAAAGAACTTTGATAAGAGGAACACCATTTTTTATAAAGTGGTCAGATTAATAAATGGTATTTACTAAAATACGTCTCTCTTAAAACGTAAAGTCCGTATTCGCTGATGAATTTAGAGCTCATCTTCCAAAATGCAAAATCTGTTTAGATATTTTTCAAAAAAGTGTAATTAATGTCTACGTCTCTTTCCTGTGAGGATTTAGGGTCAAACATGGAAGGTAAAACAAATGGGGGAAAATGGGATGGGGTGGATAAATAATAATGGTGCTGAGTATATGCTAAATCAGCATCCGAAGAAAACCAAATTTCCACTGCTCCCACCAACACACTTGACTGCCATGTAGTTAAAACGTTCTTCACATGCAAAACTGAGCCGGGGTTAGCTCGAGAAGCCGGAGTAGAAGCAGGCAACAGTGGGTGGACCAAGAGGATGGGCTTTTCACCTCTCCGACTGGCTGGGCTTCAGACACCGGGCCACTGGTTGGAGTCGACTGGACGAGGTGTTCGTCAGTCCTGTCTGTCTCACCCACTGGCTGTGTGACTAAAGGGCTCGAGTCCACAGACACACTCTCAGTCTGTTCCCTGCACTCATCACTAAGTGCTTCCTTCTCATCTACATCATTATTCTGCTCTGTGCTTTGGTCGCCGTCAGTCTGACCAGGACTATCATCCTTTGACACACACTCGTCTGCGGTCGGGTAAACTGGGGGATCGGGGCCGTCTAAGGGGCGTGCTTGGGGTAGTTTTGCCCAGTCTGGCTGGACTGTGAGGGAGGAAGTGCGCTGTTTTGGCCCGTGCTGCAGTGAGAGCAGGTAAGCCTGTTCCTGCTGGAGCTGCCGCTGCAGCCGCTCCGCCTTCCGCTGCTCCTCCAGCTCCCGCCATTTGAACTCCTGAGCACAGAGCGGAGCTCCATGAAAAAGCTCCACAGGTATTGAGGACATTTCCATGACGGTAAACTCATCACATACTGCTATTAAAACATGTTTGGTATCAACACTCAATATGATCTGTAAGATTCAATCATTCTGTAGCTTATGCAAATATTGTTCTCGTGCTCTATAGCCGTGCTTCTCAAAAAAAAAAAAGGGGGGGGCTCTAAATAACTAATAAACACAGACGATCATCATTTAATTTATTGAATTTTTTAATTTATTTTACAAATAAAGAGGTAACTGACTAAACGGTTTGAGAACCCCTGCTTTAGAGCACGTGGCCTTAGCTTGCGATCCTTTTTTCCCCACAACACTGGTCTCCTAAAATGAGATACAATGGTTGAAAACTTTACACAAAAGTACTTTTCCAAACACCACAATGTCACCTTACATGCTTCTAACCAGTAAATCTGAAATAAAAATGCATTTGTTTATTCGGTGATGTCTAGAGTGGATGGACATGGTAAGAAAAAAAGAAAGAGAAAAAGAGAGTGAGAGAGAGAGAGAAGGGCATTTAACTTTGTTTGTGGCAGTCCCATATTAACTCATTTCCACTTTCTCCCCTGAGACATTGTGCAGGCTGTTTAGAACAAACAAGTCCCTGCAAAGACAAGAACAATGACTCTGGCCTAACCACGGGGGAGAGAGAGGAATAGTAGGAAATCCCCGACTCTTCCTGCTGGGCATTTCCTGCTTATATAAATATACGGCTGGACAGAGTGAACCATCTCCCTCAGGGAGCGGACGGTATACTGAACGAGATACACAACACCGTTAGAAACATTAGTGAAGCTTTCATCTTGTGCTTTATCTCAAATCGTCCCATTTAAATAACGGTCAGATCCAAGATAAACTAAACAGAGTCTGTTCGAAGGTTTGAGACTTTAGTAAGAGGGAAAAGAGCAGAGATCGTACCAGTAACATGGCCTGCTCGTGAAGCAGCTGCTGCTGAAGGATCTCGAGATGCCTCTGCTCCTCTTCCAGCTGACGGCGGATATATTCCTGTCAATCAGACGTGTCAAAGGTTAGACATGGGTTTAGTTTCAAACACATCTTCAAAGGCTGATTAGATTAGTCTTGGACAGAAAATGAGAAAAAAAAAAAAACACTTTATAAATAAACAAACAAATAAATAAATAAATAAAATCTCAGTGTGCACGCTTCCGTTGAAATTTTTATGACTACAATGCAACCTAAAGAATGTTCTTATTTAGCTTTAAATTCTCCCTATCATGCCCCCCCCCCACCCCAATATAAATATAAGGTGAAACACCGGCCAAATTCCCTTATTCGTTCCTCACGATGAAGAAGATCAGAGCAGTAGTTTTTAAATGGAGTCTATGAAGTTGAATGTTTTTATTTAGTTATTTTTTTTTTTAAACAGTGATGGAAATGCAACACATTAAGTTCTCAATAATTATTGGACTGATTCTCTTCTCCCTTGATTCAGAAGCATGTACTCTTTAAAATCAAGTGTGTACAACAAGAACGCGGCTGTTTATCTGCGCCAAAACTTTTTTTTACACCCGGAAATCCTGAGGAGAAATGATTTAAAAATCATACGTTGATGTTCGTACACTGGACTGAATTTATTGAACGGTTTTACATTCCGCGATTGACTCCCGTATGAGAGAGAGTAAATAAACAAAAGACAAAAACGTGTGACGTCCATAGAATCGGACAATAGATAAAATATAAATATACACATAGCCGCTGCTAGGACAGTAATCTGTGCGGTAATGAAGACGTCTGGATGAGGGTGTGAGAGAAGCGAGAGAAACGGTTAAGCGAGGTGAACACTTTCATTTTGCAAGCATCGTTAGAGATTTGCTGATCGCCTCCGTCAAATCCCCGTATCATCCTCGTATCTACAATTACGTGTCGCTTCCATGACCACAAAGTATGGAAAGGCATGGCAGAAGGAAGTCTTTTCTTTTTAATAACCACCCGGAGTTCACGAGAGACGACTGGAACTTTCACTGGAAATCTATTCTACAGTCAGCAGAGATAGACAACAAACAAACAAAGGTGGGTTTGGCATAAAAAGCAGGGTGTTTATACACAATAGACCCCGACCTGTACTGTTTATTATTAACCTTGTGAGGAAACTTTACTGGGTTTTAGTTTGGCAGAAACTACAGCTGGGTCACGGTTGAATCCTTCAGAAGACATTTATATAAAGCATGGATCCAAATCCAAACCGAAAACTTCACGGAACCAGACTTGTCCTAAATTATATATCCTACCTTTGACCTAAAGACCATTGAAAATCTGCGAGGTGAGCTAAAGAGATTATAAACACCGGAGGAAAGATTGTGAAGAACTGATTCCTTGCTCTGAATTCTCCAATCTCATGGGGTTTTAACTAAAGAATCAATATTGTTACGTTGGCAAAGTGGGTACAGAATGTAGTATCAGGATACAGGGTGCCAAAAGTTATGATGTGGTTTTAATGAACTATCATCATATTCGAAATGCTTTATTTACTTTAAATAAATGACTTAAGTAAAGCTTGACTGCACCGGACACGTGGAACACGTTTTTGTTTAGTGTAATCGATGCAGCTCTGACGCAGTTTTTATATTCTAAAACATGGCATCATAGAATTCCCAAAATTAGCATCGACCATGAAAAACAAAATCTGTTATCTAAGAAATTTTAAAAGACGCCACGCTTCTTGTTCGGTTACCTGTTCGCGATCGTTTCTTCTCTTCTCCTCCTCCGCCCTCCTGCGCTCTTCCTCCTCTTTGCGCCGGCGCTCCATCTCCTCTATCCGTCTCTTCTCCTCCTGCTCTCGTCGCCTCTGCTCGCGCTCCTGCTGCCTTCTCAACTCTCGCTC
The DNA here is from genome assembly GCF_030014155.1 of Tachysurus vachellii. NCBI lineage: Eukaryota > Metazoa > Chordata > Actinopteri > Siluriformes > Bagridae > Tachysurus > Tachysurus vachellii. Next base: position 7,216,998 of record NC_083483.1, on the reverse strand, counting down.
GCGCCGCTGTTGCTGTAACACACCAGGAGAGGGCAACAGTGAGTACACGGCGTGTGCAGGAAACTCAGAAGCGTGCAAGAAGTATGTTTTTGTTTGACCAAGATGCATGTGATTTAAGTTTTGGCCATTTTAGATAGGAACTGATCAGTGATCAGTTCCTATAGAGATACACATATAGAGATATATAGAATAACCTTCCTAGTCTAATGTCTCTCTATAACCTCCTTATTAAAAGCCAAGCCTAAAGCCATTTATAGAAAAGTGATTTGAAACGTTTGCCATGAAAACACTCTGAACGCAATAGTTGGCAACAAAACAGCCGGTTCCCTCCAAAAGTATTGGAACAGCAATGTCTGTTGTTTTTGCTGCACACTGAACACACAAAATGTGATATCATTTCCCCCCCCACATATAAATCTAGATATAGACCTGGAACCAAACACCTTCGGCTGCAGATCACTTTATTATACTTTTGTGGTTGGGAATCCCTTGCTTTTATTAACCTCATCAGGCTGAAGCTACACAAACATCACCAAAAGTGCTGTGTTCTTTTTTTTTGTGATGCTTTTCCAGGATTGTAGCTCAGCTTTAAAAGGGAGAAACCCAACAAAACAATTTCCTCTACAGGAGGTGAAATGCTGCTCAATTGGGTTAAGGTCTGATGATCGACTTGGCCGTTCAAAAACCTTCCACTTTTCCCTCTGGTGAAGTCCTTCGTGTTGGCAGTGTGTTTTGGATCCTCATCTTGTTGCATGATGAAATCCCTGCCGATTAGTCTGGACACAGTTCTCTGTAACTTGGCAGACAGGATGTTTTCCGTAGACTTCCAGTTCCATACTGCTGCTAAAATCATGAGTTACATCATGACTAAAGAGATTAGTGATCCTGTTCCAGAAGCAGCCGTGCAAGTCCAAGCCATGAGTCTTACTCCACCGTGCTTGACCGCTGAGCTTGTGTGTTTTGGATCGCGAGCGGATCCTTTCGGTCTCCACGCTTTCCGTCACTTTAGTAGAGGTTAATCTTGGTTCCAGAACTTTTGTGGCTTAATGTATTTCTTTGCAGATTCTGATCTGTAGGAAATACAATCTGGGGTCTGTATTCACCATAAAAGATCAGGGGCTGAGGTTCCCACTGAAAGAGCGACAAGCAGCATCTGAACTGTGCTTTGAGCTGAAACTGACTAATATACTTGTTGTGTTAATCAGTTCTCTAAACTGACACCTACACACATGACCCCCCAAACCCCCACCCCACCCCCCCCTCACCTCCTCCAGACGTCGTCTTTGCTCTTTCTGCTGCTCTATGCGTTTCTGGCGCTCGGCCAACAGTTGGCGCTTGTACTCCTCCTGCTCGCGGAGCTGCTGCTCCTGAAGGAGCTGCTGTCTCTTCAGGGCCTCTGAGCGCTCCTTGTTTTCCTGCTGCAGCCTGATGAAATCCCGCCGCAGCGTCGACTCTCCAGGTACGTTCACTATAGAGCTGTGAGGAATAACAGTAGAGGTGAAGACACCACAATCACCTGGTTGACCGTTTTAATGAGCTTATTTTTTTTTAATTATAAAAAGGCATGGGATTATAAGAGTGGGTGGACAACAAGCTTACTGTCCAGCCAAGCTAAAAACCTATGCATAGTGCTTTAAAAGTTAGCCCTGACGGTAACTAGCCACAGTTACTGTAAAAGCAGACCTTTTTTAAAACCAAAATAAAGAAATATTGTAATTCTAATATGTCTAAGCTTGTAAAACTAAATTCTTTTCCATCACTGTCATTATAATACAAAATAAAACATTAAAGCATACAACAATTTTTTGACTGTAATGGTTTCAATTAGACCTTTTTTTTTTTTGCTAATTAAAAGCTTCTCTACAATATGATGCTACCACCACCATGTGTTCTCTGGGTGCAGAGCAGTGTTGGTTTTCTGCCAACCATAGCAATTTGGTTTGATGAGAACAAAGCGGAAAGCCTTGACTCAAAATAGCACCTTACTACATGAGTATAAACAAACAACCGATGCTGGTGGCCTTCAGCACTGATCTGTTTAAGGGTTTTATGCCACCTGAGCATCAGTGGCTCCATAACAAGAAACTGAGAAAGAAAAAAAATGCTTAGTCATTGGGTTTCTCATGAAAAATTACAATACCTGGGTTCTCCTTCCTGCTCTGGAGCCTCATCATCTTCATCTTCACTTAGACTCCAATCATACTCCGTCTCATCTGCAGGACAGTGGTGTAAGTAATTTAATAACCTCTCAATAATCTAATCTGGAATGGGACATTTGTAGTAAGTAATATAAAAATACATTCTTCTCCAAGAGATTTAACAATCATCTGAAAACAATCAACAGGCATAAAAAGCTGGGGCCGAACCTTTCTCGCCCCTCTTCTTGCGTGTGTGGTCAATGTGGTCCTTGAGCTGGATGCGGACCTGCCTCTCGTTCGGCTGGTCTCTGATGAACGGGTGTTTCAGGAGCTGATCAGTGGGAGGCCGCTGGGTATAATTCTTCACCAAACAGTTTTCGATAAAGTTGATAAACTTCTTAGACCTGTTGAGGGAGGAAAAAAAAAAATGTATTCATAATATTAAAGGTGCCCTTCCACACAAAACCGTTTTTACTTGTATTTTTTGATATGTGTTAGGTCCATATGTGTTTGTGTTGTGTTGTGTCGTGAATGTGAAAACGAACTCCTACCTCCCCGGTCAGTTCTAGCCACTTAAAAGAAATAAAGGGAGAAATCGGGTCAGTTGGAAAAGCTGGTCAGTCTGACGTCAGAGTGACTGAGCTCATTACTATTCATGACTGAGCTCATTACTATTCTTGAGACCGCGCCCCCAGAATTCGTGTAGCTCAGTGAGTTTCCTATACAGCAAGGATGGCTGAACGTCAACGGGCTTGTGAAGAAGCCATTCTGCCGCAATTCAAGGTGATTGTAAACAACTTTCCTCTAGCCTAGGCTACTTACTGCGCTGGGTGAATGAATAGTCATGCTCTCATATCCTAGCGGTTAACCAATCGGAGCCAAGCAGCATAGCTCATTTGAATATTCATGAGAACTGGCGCAAATCGAGCCGAGTCTTCCTGCAGGCTTTCTATACCACACTAGAATGGCTTGAAACAAGGTAACCAAGGCATTATTTCCATGAGTCCATGGTAAACTTCAGACATTACCACAAAAGTAATGAAATGTGTGGCAGGGCACCTTTAACATTTCCCATTAGAAAAAAAAGGAGAACTTTTGTCTCAGTACGTTTTCACAAGCCACTTATCTAGACATCGAATTTGAGGAAGTTTAGTGAGGAAGCTGTGGTATGGAAGCAGCTCTGAGTGAGATAAAGACGTCAGCTCTGAAACTAGCAAAATTTGCTTCAGCTTCCTGGATTGGAATTTTATTGCTGGAGAGAGAGGAGGAAGATTTTCTGAAGGTTGTATCATGGAAATTGTGAGATTGCACGTGTGAGAACAACCAGCCAAGGTTAGAAGAGGCACAAGGAAAGACCTTTGTTCTGATTAATGCTCGGCTAAAGATGCCAGGTTGTTAATGAGACAGAATGGTTATGGGCAGGGTGTATGTGAGCTCTACTCTTGCATCAAGACTTAGGAATTCTCCAATAAAGAAACCTTTCACTTCAAGTAACAGATTAGCCATTATCTGAGAAACAGACCTTCTAGCTGTCTCAATAGGAGTCACTACATTCAGATTCATTAAAAATTCTAAATACAGCGAGACTTTTACCAAATGTTTCTTTTGGCATGTGTTTCAGCTCACAATAGCCACCATATTAACATCTGGATAATGCACTCATAAGCAGTGGAAACCAGTCACCACATTCCTGCAATTCTAGTCAGACCATAAGACTTTAGAACCAAGTATTGGAGGAATTACATGGCCGGATATTGTTTAAGAACATTGATTCAATGCAATGGAATTGTACAAATATACAACAAAGCAAAAGTCTTATCCAGGCCGCCGTAATGTTTATTTAATCAATACAAACGCTGAGCTCATGAATACGTAAACGGCACAACTGCTCAAGGGTCTTACCATTTTTTGGACTTGAGCCGAGGAGGTGGATTTCTTGGGATGAGGAAAAGGGCTCGCATTGGATGCATGTCACAGAGCGCTGGAAAGGAAAAGGGAAGTTAAGCACATTTTTTACAAACTCTTCCCCCGACAACCGCAAACTAAACAGTCGCACCCACATATCCTTCAGTAGTGTAAACCTCAGTAGCCCAGGCACTCGGGACAATTCGTAGCTACCTGACGAAGAAGTTCCAAACGACCAGGAAATAATAAATATTCTTACTGACTTTCGCAAAGCACAATTTTTTAATTGTGCATGTTGTGCATGTTTAAACATAACACGCTCCATCGTTGAGCAACCTACTGGGCATGTGGTGGCCTAATGGTTAAGGTGTTGAGCTACCAATCAGAAGGTTGTGAGTTCGATCCCAGGTCCACCAAGCTGCCACTGCTGGGCCCCTGAGCAAAGCCCTTAACCCTCAATTGCTCAGTTGTATAAATATGAGAATGTAAGTCGCTCTGGATAAGGGCGTCTGCTAAATGCTGCAAATGTAAATGTACTGTAGTGCTGTAACTATAGCTCAGGCTGCTCGTTTTCAATGAAATCATTTTTTTATTCAGCAATACATTGTTGTTGTTCTTTGGCCTTCTCCCTGTTTGGGGTGGCCACATTGGATCTTCTGGTGAGCTTAATCTAACTAGCACAGGTTTTACACATGATGCTATCACTGACCGGGATTCAGACCTGGCTGTGTGGGATCGTGCCGCTAGACCACCAGGAGACATACTAAAGAGCAATACAAAGCCAGAACGCAACAGCAGAAAAACCTTGCTGACTTCTAATATAAATATCTAACTGTACATCCATAACACACATCAATATGTATGAAATACGTACGAGGAGCTCCCTCGGCCATTTCGATAGCAGTGATTCCACACGACCACAGGTCACTCTGCACAAAAAGACACGATTAATGGTTACAGATTTCCCTTCACAATAAATCACGTTGATCATAGAACAATACACACATCAGTTTTAAGGTCGTTTTAATGACGTAATACTGAAGAATAAACCCACTCTATAGTCGTAGGTAGCATCAGGGTTCTCATCACAGGCAATGACCTCGGGTGCCATCCAGTAAGGCGTGCCGATGAAAGTGTTCCTCCTGCCGACTGTCCGGTCCAACTGGGCACTCACACCAAAATCCACTGCGGCAGATCACAGACACACAAACTGAAGCAGTCGCTAGAACACGCAGCAAACGATTTGTGCAGAGAGGAATGTGTACTTTAATTACACCCAATCACTATTGATTTATTTATCCACTTACCTAATTTGACCTCGGCGTTTTCGGTTAGCAGGACATTTTGGCCTTTGATGTCACGGTGGATCACATGATGAGCGTGCAAATGGGCCAGACCCTGAACATTTACACGGAAAACGAGAACACAGCCAAGAGCTCAGTCCTAACTGTCCGATTTAATGCACCAAGACAAGAAAGTCGGTTCAGATTTGAACGGTTTAACGTTAACCATCAAGCGTTTAAAAGTATATACACGATCGAGTGGATTTCTGAGTAAGTTTTTGCTTTCTTGATCTCCAGGATGTGAAGACGGCAGTGTGACCCGAACTGCACACAACAGATATGTAGAAAAACACGGAAGTATGCGAACTAAGCTTTAGGACTGCATTTCTGTACTTGCAAGCCAATTCTGGACCAAAAGATTTAATAATTAATAAGAAGAAAAATGCAGAATCATCAAACCTGCTTTATAATTAAAGATTCACGTTAACTAAAAACCTTAAAAAGCACTTCCTCTACATCCTTTGGGACAGGATGTGGCCCTGTATGTACTGTTCTACACAGTAGGTTACTGTCCTATCCCAGGTTCACATACCTCTGTGTTTATATAGAGCTTCGTTGGCAAGAACTGTTTAAGAAATTAAGAAAAATAAATAAATAATCTGCTTACTCTGAGGATCTCTCGTGAAATGTAGGCGATCCAGTCTTCCTTTAGGCCGTTCTTGGTGTTCTTCACCAGGTCCGTGATTGAGCCGGCTCCACAGAATTCCATCACCAGCTACAGGGAGAGACGCAATAAGTACGAATCAAACACATGGAGATGTCTTAATCGTAACGTTTACTCTGGAGCGTTGTGAGACTTCCGTTAGACTGATCGGTCCCCGTTATCGCTTACGATACAGAAATTTATCTGTGTCTCTTTGGGGGGGTTTCGAAAGACTTTCCTGTAGAAGAAAACTTCGTGACCGTTACAAAGTGCGAATGCTGGAGGCTCCACCCATAAATGTTAAATAAAAATCCCCTTACAGTAATATTCAATATTCTAATGGTAATGGATTTCTTTATTTGTTAAATAACGTGGAAACACTCACCCACAGCTGATCATCATGTCCTGGGGGACTCTTCTTAATGAACGCACCATAGTACGTGGCAATGTTTCTGTGGTGCGAATATTTCTTTAGCATGTTGATCTCCAGTTTAATCTCTTCCTCTTCATCCTAAAATCCCAATAAATGAAAGATCAAGATAAGCCTGAGATAATTAGCACGGACACGGAGCGTGCTAATTCTATTTACGCTGACATTGATGAGTCCTATGTGATTCGGCCTGTGACAGATGGATTCAGATAATGAGATTTTTTTTCCTCAGTGCTAACCAATGCGTATGATGAACAAAGCTCTTTAAAATGTGCGGAACTGGCTCTCTTCTTCTAATCCTCAAAACGCCACTTTTATTACAGAGACATAAAACGAAAAGAGCGCAATCTGCTTAATCATGGCTAACAAAATTAAGAGTAATTGATTAGTGTGGTTTTGCTGCGCTGGCGTTCAGTCATTTTTCAAAGTGGTACGGATGAACAAACGCCAAGAATTTCCTAATGAACACTGCGAGGAAAGTAAATAAGCAGGATTGCTTTATTTGCCAAGGTGCAATGTTTTTACTCTGAGGACTTTTTGTACGACAGACAAAACACGTTATGACCTTGAAAGACGCATTTAAAAAAGTTGACCGCTCAGGAAAAGCCAGCTGGCCGACCTTCAGAGACAATGCGCACTGTCCGTTCACCCGGACGGAGACAGAAAATCCACACAACTATCTGTGGCCATTACTGAGTGAAAAATGCCATTGTGGTGGAGCTCTCGACTGCCCCGCCGCTCATTACGGTTAATTCAAAACACACTGATCCTCCGTGAGTCATGTGCAGCGTGGATGAGGCTTTCTTGCACAAAGGTTTTTCTGTCTAATGCGATCAAATAGCCTCTTTTGCTTGTGCTAGTCTGGCTGACGACAAGGAAATCCAAACTCCGGTCGTAAATTCACATTACACAAATAACACACTGCTGATATTCACTATATAAATCAACAGAACATCTAGAAGTCTTCTGTGAAGATTTTCTGGTGACAGAGACAGAGGACGTTTAAGCAACTGGTGATCATTTTTTAAACGCTTAAATCGAAAAAAAAAATGGATACCTTTTGTTTTCACAAAACAAGACGTTCATTTTGTTTGTTTAAATGAACAAAATATCTAGATGTGAACCTAAAAAGCTTTCAATCATCAGTGAAAAACCGAAAAATTACTAGTTTTAAAACAATTTCTATACAGTTTCTTGAGTGGCCCAAAATATTTCACAAGTTTAAATTTTAATGACGTCACAGTCGTCCAAGCCAAGCGTCCTATCCACCTAGAGATGACATGCTCTCGCTCGCACACTCTCAGTATATCTAGCCAATCGTTGGTGTCTGTGAGCTCACAAAGTTTTGCCCTTCTCCCATTTAAGGCAGTAGGAACGGCAGTTCAAAAACCATGTGGTTGGCTGACTTTGCATGTCCTGGAGGAAATGTGTTAGATTTCACCCTCTCTGGTTGGTGACTGTCAGATGATACGGGAGACCTGACTGGCGGGTGGAAACTGGCCGGTAAAAATCCAAAAAAACAAACAAAAAAAAAAGCTTCAATAGTCAACCCAAAACTTCCTTAATATCTCCAAGACTTTTGATCAATTTTCAAGAATGCTGTGAATCCTAAAAGCGTTTCGATTGGTCCGAACAAAAAAAAAAAAAAAAAAAAAAGAGACAAAGTGATCAATGTACAGAACAGTAAAGTTTTTCCATCATCATTACACCACATGCCAACAGAACTAAGCAATGTGTGCACACAGAAATGTTTTGTCTATTGGGATGACATCATCTTTCTCCAGTGGTTCCCCTTTCCTTCCCACACACAGACACACACACACACACACACACACACACACACACACTTCCTCAGGCTGTCTTGATTATCCCACACTGACGGGTCACATTACAGTCATCACCTGACACTGATGAACAGATGAACACAGACCGCAGACAGAGCCAACTTATGACTGTGCTAAAACATGCTGCTCTTGGATCTCCTGGACCGTGTCTGCTTTGACAACGAGTCAGGCATCTAAATGTAGGCCAAAGGGCATTTATTAAAAACAGAACTGCTCGACTTTGAGTATAAACTGTATGTGTATACAAACTGATTTTGGATACAGTTGTGGAAATCTCGTGCTAATTTTGGATTCGGTCGTGGACGCCACAGTCAGGACTAGTAGGTCGCCGAATCCCGGTAAGACAAAATCCGTGCAAAAGTTCCTGGAAATTCCTACTTAAAAGACAATAGGTTCTTAATAGGCTCAGATTTACCCATGCTCACATTCTGGGACATCGTTTCAACATGGCAGCATTGAGCCTAACATTATAAACTAGAAATGTGCTTAGAGACAAAAACACAAGTCTTTCTGATTAAACGGCTTGAGATCAGAAAATACACGAGGACGATCAATGATCAAGCTGTGCTCCTTCATTGCTTTTTCCTCTACACTGATAATGAACTGTTACAGACAATATACACACATACACAACATGGTTTTCTAAGAAATCATTACATCACAACAATAAAATTACAACAGTAAAATCAGGAAGGATTTGTTTTTTAAAGCCCAAAAAACAAAAGTTTACAAAAAGTCCATTTCATAATTGTTATAAAAATACAATTTAAATTCTCTACATTGGATCATCAAATTGCCCTTTGGCTAATAAGTGTTTATTAACGGCCTATTATACATTATTAACTCAACACAAAACCTCTCTCTCAAAGAACACGGACATCTTAAAAAAAACAAATCCGCATGAATGCGACATTTCTTGTGTGAATGCTCCTGTAAGCAAACAATCTCATTTGTATCCAGCTTGATATGTAAAGGCCAAGTTTGGTATAAAAACACATATGATACGATCAGAAAGCTTAACGAGAAAGTACGAGGACTTTCACCTGACCTTCACATGCATATATGGTTCTTCCACAAAATGTTGTATATAAATTTGGAAGCACACAATTGTACAGGAGGTCTCTGTATGTAATACGGTAGCATTAGTGTTTCCCTTCACTGGGGCTAAGAGGCTCAAACCTGATCCAGCATGACGATGCTCCCGTGCACAAAGCGAGCTCAATGAAGACATCGTATGAGAAGGTTGGAGTAGAAGAACCCGAGCGTCCTGCACACAGCCCAGATCTCAACCCCAGTGAACAACTTTGGGATAAATAGAACACCGAACGTGCTTCAGACCTCCTGACCCAACATTAGAGCCTGATCTCACTAATGCTCTTGTGATTGAATGATCACAATCGCACAGCCACACTCGAACATCTAGAAGAATGCCTTTGAAGAAGAGTGACATTTACTAGAACAGCAATAGGATAAAGCACATATGGGTGTGAAGGTGATGAGTCCACAAACCTGGATGTTTAGTGAATATCATGACAATATGACAGTTTATCATGATTTCAGAACCAATTATATTGCATGTAGTCCATATTTGCCACACACTGAAGGCACCATAAAATCCTTTACACTTTTCTAACTGGCAGCATTTCCTGCAGAGCTTGTGGGAGGTTTGGGAAGGAATACCCCTTGGCAGCACCCCCGACACACACACAGGGTAGTAGTTAAGGGTTAAAGATGGGGATGCCCACCCACGCAGACCCTATTAAGAGTCCACACATTCAGGCTCAGCAGATCCAGACTTACAGCCTGGAGCTCACAATCTCACTGCCATCCAACACAACAAAATAAAGGCCAACCTGAACATTTCGGCCAAAGCTCTGAACAAAAAAAAAGATGTTTCTTTTTCAAGCTGGCACTAGCAGTGGCTGCAGGTTTAGTAATCAGTATAACTGGTGCTATGCCAGGTTTTTTTTTTTTTTTTGTGGTTTGCATTCAGGCAAATGAGGAGGAACGTTATCTTGGGTCCAATTAAACAGCCTCCCTCTCCGTTCCCATGTGGCACAGATTCAGTTTATAGGGAAAGCTCCCATTATTGACTGAAAATATTTCCTATAAAAACAAAAAGACCCGACCGGTTTTCAAATTAGAAAATCTCTTTATAAAGGAAGTCATACATGTAGATTTTTGCAGATCTTTCTTTACATTAGAATTATATGGCTATAAAGCAAACTGCCCAGTCTGAACAAGAACACTTTGGACCTTCTGAATAAACCACGTCGGCCTCCAAGCTTTGTCAGTTTTGAGTCTAAATCTACAGTCAACACATGATCTTGTTTCTTCTGTTTTGTATTTATTGTGAGGTGAAAAACATTGGATTAAACCCTGAGAGTGAAAAGACTGAGAGACCAGTTTTTTTTAGGGTGTTAGAACTTGCCTATGACGCTTCTTTATTTATGTCATTGGCAAAGAGTTGAATCATATCTGAGCATTGCTCAACTGTTTCCTGTTACAGGTGGCTTGTAAATCAGGTGACAAATGTTAAGTGCACACCCTACCTTTGCTCTGGTGTTTACCATTAATAATACTGTAAACACTGGAAATTGTGAAAAGAGTTTTAGACTGATCATACTTGTCGAGTACATACAAAAAAGTCACAAATGAAGATCTGTATAATAAGTAGGGCTGGGCGATAAAACGATAACGATATGTATCGCGATAGACACGCGATCGATATCAATAAAAAATGTGTTCGATAAAATGTTTGATATTTTTTATTCTTCGTCGTGAGAAAACAGAGGTTGCAAAGCAAGTTTGGTTGCATTAACAAAAGGCACTCAGTCTCTGGTAACCTAGCAACGTAGGGAGTGACAGCCAATCATGTAACAGTATCATGTTTGGTTGCGCCGTATCGTTGTCTTGTGCTGGTTTGCTGGATTCCTCTTCAGTAACCGGCGACTGATAAGCAGAAAATGAGCTGCAGTGAGCGAGAAAATTGTAAATAAAACTGGACTGAAAATATACTTGAATAGTTCAACTTTACTTTTAGTAGTTACTTTTTCATATTTCTGCAGGTTTTATATTTCCAACAATGTTACTGTACTGTATCAGGTTTGTTTTTTATATTACAGATGTATCTCAGTCTACATCAGTTTTATTTATGTTTATAAAACACTGCACATATTTTAAAACACTTTATTCACCAGAAGGTGAACAGCTAGTGAACTTCCTAGCACTAAACGTGCACTAAATTCTCAGGTTTCTATATGTTTATATTTAACACTTTGCACTATTTATTACACTTTATTTAAGCATTTCTTACATTTTCTTTCACTTTGCACCTTAAATGTTAAGAGATAATTGTTAAGTGTTCATTGTGACTTAAGACTTATGTTTACATTTTAATTATTGGAGTTTTCCTGCTTGTTGACATTTCTGTCTTAATAACTGAGGGGATTATGATCAGAGGAAGGTTAAGTTTAAAATAAAAATGTTTAAATGTAATATATTTTTCTCCTGGTCCTTATTTTAAATGGGTCATAAAAAATATCAGTAATTATCAATATCGACCGATATGAAACACTGATATCGTGATACAGTTTTCAGCCATATCGCCCAGCCCTAATTATAAGCCCAAGAGATTTTACAGTGGACAAGTGGACTCAATTAGTGCCACATCCACATGAAGCAGTTTCAAAACTAAGTTATCACCGGACAAAAAAAAAAGCTGTCTGAGTGAATGGAAGGACAAAACGTAGAGAAAAAGATGTGTTTTCAATATTAATGTGGACACAATCTGAACTTGGGTTACTTGGGGAGGTTGCCATGAAGGTTTTCCTTCAATTTCCCAAAAACGTGTCTGCAGGTCAACTGGCTATGCTAAAGTGCTCGTTACATTAAGTGTGGGCAAGTTGTGCTGTGATGGCCTGATGAACCATCTAGGTGGTTTTCCAGCTTCTCAGTAAAGATGGATGTATGGGGTGCAATTATGGGCTAAATACAAGGTCAGATCACTGATGATATAAAGCTCAATGTAGCACTGAAGTTTAGACAAATCAAATCATTTACCATATAATATTAAAAAAGGTAGCAATTTTTTGCTACTTCCTCCTCTCAGACCTACAGAATAAACTGTTCCCACTGCAGCTGTACTCGACGCTATGAACAAAAACATCTCTGAACAGCAGTCACACTTGTATCCAGGATTACTTCAGATCTAACCCTTATGAGAAAAGTGGAAATCTGCTCTCTTCATGGATGAAGGCACTAACACAGCAATGCATTACTTTACCTCTGTGACGTCCATAACTTTGATGGCCGCCAGCTGTCCTGTTTTGACATGTCGGCCCTGTAGGGGAAGAAGAGAAGAACAGAGTTAGTCATCCGTCTTTCACCAGCACACAAATATCGAAGGCAAATCGTGAACTTACTGAACTGAGAAGTGGTTTTGATGATTATTCCACAAAAACTTTGCGTCTCTTATTACTTCCTCATGAACATTCACAAGAGAGCGAACTATTACAAAAACACAGTGACCACATAATTGCCGCATCGTTGTTGAAAAAACAAAATCACACCCGCGGGACGATTTACTGTTTAAGCCCGTGCTTTTACAGTTCATAACTGAATGTCTAGCGTCCACTTAGACGTTACAAGTTTAATCTCAAACCTTGGCCTTTGAGTAAACATTCCCACACTTTGCTTTGCAACATTTCAAGTTCTTTTCCCCATTGGCGTTCCCACTTCACCCATTGCCGAATCCTTCCCTCCTCCACTACATAAACAGAACCAAGAACAGTCAGAACTCTTCCTTTTTCAAATAACTAATCCTTATTTCCCTCAGTGGAAAGTGCTGTAATTGGGCATTTAGATAACATGGGTGACCTTAAACCAATCAACCTTATTAACCATGTATAGTTTATAGTTTGTATATATTATATGTATTTCGTCGCTGTCGGGCGGAAACCTCGTATGTCCAAATTTGGTCAATTTCATATTTTTTCACATATCGATGCTATTGGTCAGTCCCCACGTGGGTCTGTTATTTTTACAAGTTATTAACCAATCTAAAGTCTTGAAAATAGCTTGAGCGCAAATCTCATAACTTCATTGGACACTTCAACTGTCCACCTCTTCCTCACTCCGTGGGAGAGCTTTGCGGCATATTTCTCCTCAAGAAGAGTCGCAACGAATCAACACGTCTTCTGAGGTAAATGTCTTCAAAACACTGGGCTCAAAGAAAAAAATCTCGACCCCCGCTAGTTCTGGTGCTCGTCTGAGGACAGGAAATTAGCGCAAGACAATCCACTGCAACGCGGACTAAACCCTGTGCACTGCAGATAAGGTTTTTCATTTCCTGAAAAATAACGGTTTTGGAGATACGAGGATTCCGCCCGACAGCGACAATATATACATACTAGATTAAACTTGGAGTTTTGTTTGCTTAAACGAAAGGTCGTGGGTAAATATATGTAAAAAGACCGCTCTCTGTTGGAAAAAAGTTTGACAGTGTGGGAAAACACACCCTAAGAGAGCAGCCTAATGCTATGTGAATGGTAGTAACGAATAAAGATCAACAAAAAGAGGTTAAAAACTAGACCTCAGCTTGATCATCAACAAATGAAGGATCTCTTACAGCATCTGACCCTCAGGGGAAGGGTTATGGGAGAAACAAAGATGAAAGGAGGTTTTGTGGCATGGAAAGTCATGCAAGTCCTCTTATGAACAGTCCTTACTGAACATGTTCTGATGAGGCTTTGGACGTGGTGAGCTTACAGAAACTAACAGCGCCTTTATGGACAGATCCTGAAGCAGCTATTTGCCATGCAGCAGAGTAGTTTAAGATTTCTTCGTTACACTCCCCCAGGTTCCCTTATAACGAAGAGGGTTAGAGGTCTGGGGGATAACAGACGAGAAATGAAACCAGCGCCAGGATAAAACCTGTCAGTTTTCCCAAAGGTAAAGTGGGATTGCATCATGCTGCTGATGGAAACACTGACGAGAGGTAAAGCAAAAGCACTGACAAAAACAGGAAGTTTAACAAGTTTCACATGCTATAACTTAACTAATAAAACCAGAAAATGGTAACGGAGGAGCATACTTCCCTTTTTGACCTCCCCGTGTTAACCAAATACGAATATATTATTCAGGTTGAACAGATCCTAAAGCTTATATAAATACATATAGAGACAGAAGGAGAGAAGACTAGTTATTGCTCGGCTTTAAGCTTCGAGTGGTTTGAGCAAAATTTTGAAAAACCTGAATCTGGGGGACAGATTTTTGATCTTTTACCTCAATATTTGTTTGACAAACAAGTTATCGGTGGCGTGCATGCATTTGTGATATGGAACAGGCAGATAATATACTCAAAACCTGGCAAAGTCCAAGAATAGGAGGTGCACGGTTTGTTATTTGTTTTAAACCAATCAGTGCTGTGCTTCATTTCAGCAACCACAGCGCTGACTTAATAATAAATAAAACCATACATGGACCAAATTTCCCCATCAACACAAAGTTTTATTTATTGATCCACCACAAAACACTTACATCGAATCTATATACGTAAACATATGAATATTTTAAGCACTAAACAAATACAGTAATGTAGTAATGGCACTGCATTACAACAACTCTGGAGCTAGTTCCTGGTAGGGCTGGGCGATATGGCCCAAAATAAAAATCCCCGATATTTTCACATAATATCCGGTTTACGATTTAAATCGATTTTCCCCCCCTACTGAAAAAAAAATCTGCAGATTGCAAAGAAATTGTCCAAAACAAGTTTTAATTTTATTTTGTTTTGATTTTCCCTTCTTGGATTCTAAACTGCAATCAGAACCAAAAAGGCAAAATGACAAGATTGAGGCATGCACTTCAGAAAAATATTTGCGGCTTGGTAGCACATATCTGGGGTCCAAAACTTTCAGCATGTGCATAAACCCCGGCTTTTCCACAGTATATATTGGCACCATATCTTTAGCAATATACATTGCGACTGAATCCGTGATCGCTTTCCAACGGGCCCCTTTCTTATCATACTGGATACAGTTTGTAAATGTTTCTAAGACGGGAGGTTGTTTTTTGGCAGTGTGCTTGTGCTGCCGCGGTCTTTTTCATTTCGCAGGGCGCGACATCTCTCCCACTCGACAGCATGCCTCTGTTTAAGGGGCTGCAGTAAATTAGTCGTACTGCTACCTTTGCTAGCAACAGACTTTAAACACACTTTGGAGCGAGGTGGTGTTTGTTCTGCGTCTGACGCCGCAAAACCGAACCAATTCCATATGACAGATGACACTCGCTGCCATGTTGTTTGTGTATCTCTATGGCATACGCACGGGGGAGGGCTGAGCCCATTCGAAACTACGGGAGCCCAGAGGGGAGCGTCAGCGGATGTTATAGAGAAAACCGATTTTCACTCAAACAAGTCAACGTAAACTACACATTCGAGTAAATCGCTAAAATCGATTTATTGCCCAGCCCTTGTTCCTGGTCCACCAAGTTTCCTTCAAATAAATAATTTATTTAAATCTTTGCATTTGGATAAGCTACAACAGAGCATCTCCTCTAGACTTGGAGACAATTCAGGTTTAAAAAAAAGTTCTTTTAAATATATAAATGGTCAGTTTGTCTACAGGATTGTTATCTGCTTTGTTTGGTCTGGTTGTGACCTCACCATGATCATAGCCCTCAAGTTGATCCCTACCCTTGATTTCAATAAAACCCATTTACCAAAGTATACAAATTTTATTCACAAATAAACTGGTCGCTCATTTCAGCATTGAAAGTTCGGTTCGAATTAATTCAAACCCAGACATCACTGAAAAATAGATCTTGGTTATTTCCCTATAAGGATTAGTGGCATGTCAGGATCTTTAATTACTCCATCCAGAGATGCAGCAGAAAAAACAGCAAACACGGCTTACAAACACGCTGATAAAACCAAGTGTCCACTATCTCAAACTCCTGCCCGACTGGGACTGCAGCCAACAGAAAGCCTTACAGATAAAAGCTGGATCGTGAACTCATTGTTTTCTGGAACCCTGCAGGGCTTTGGTGTCGAGTCACCAGAGTTTTACCGTGCTGTAAAACGAATACCAGATGAGATTATATCACTCAGTGCGTATAAAGACTGCTAGGGAAACTGTCAAGTGATGGAACATGTCTTTAATGGTGCGGACAAGAAACTTAACTCTAAAGAGGAAAGGAATAATTACTAGCAAAAAAAAATAAAATAAAAAAAATAAAAAATCCACCAAGCGCTGCACATGTACTCAAACTGCTTCGGCATTTTTCTCCATTATATTTACACTTCGTTTTCTGGCAACACATGCTTCCGGAGTGTCCCTTTGTGAATTGAACCAGTGTGTGTGACCGTCTGTCGAGATAAAGACAGAGGCCTCTTCAGTGCTTTGGGTAAAACTTTAACGAGTCTGGTTTATCTGGACGGCTCATTAGAATCCCAGGCACCACCAGTTTAACCTCCCGGCCAAATCCACATGTGACCCCTATCTCACTGCCTTGATGCCTTTTTAGGGCAATAATCCAAGTCTGGTGTATTTGCTCAAATTGGTGAACAAAAAAAAAAAAAACAATCAGTGGTTTTACCTCAGATATAGACTTGATGGCAAGAACAAGTACTAAATCTGCTTGGAATCATATTTTCAGTATACTGTGTAGAAAAAAAAAACAAAACAAAACACGAGGCTATTTTTTATTTCTCATGTTAAGTGGCTGCCAATTATCATCATATCCATAAAAAGAAATGGAAACATACTGGGTTTCATGAGGAAAGCAACACCCTAGGGATTTGCTTGATCAAACAATTCTGTATTAAGCAAGTCACAAGCATCCAGAGAAACAAGATGTTATTGCGCCTGAGAAAGAGCCGGTATTAACAAAGTGCCAAGCTAACTTTGTAAAAATCCCATCTGTGGCACAGAACTACAGAAACAAAGCAAAAAAAAAATCAAAAGACGATCAAATACTAAAGAGAATCAAAACTAAATGACGTTGTAGGGTCAGACTAGGACGGTATCACAGAAGTCAGTGTCCTAAACTGTCCTGAGCCTCAAAGAGACGGTCATTTGATAGCATCGCTCGTGGAGAGCTGGACTTCCCTGAGGAAATGCCAGCGAGGACGAGTCAGAGAATGCTGAAGAGAACCAGCATTTGCAGAGAACAGTCAGCTCTTGAAGGGAAAATGAATCGCTGAAAAAAAAAAAAAAAAAGAAAAAAAAAAAAAAGGCTGTGGTAGAGTTCATAAAGATGAGGAAATGATTAGCATGAGTGCAAAGTCTCACCACATGGCCTATAAACAGCCCGTCAAACTGATGGTGTAACGGTGTTGTATCAAAATGGTTGAATGTCCTGATTCAAGATCAGTGTGTCACTGCAAACAACAGTTTAATAGCTGAGAGAGGAAAAAAGAAAGAGAAATCCAACTAACCCTAACCCTGCATTTTTAGGGAATCACGGTCGGACATAATAAGGAAAAGAAGCACTGGAGAAAGAAAACATCATAGTTTACCAATTACAGACAGACAGACAGACAGAAAGAAAAGAATCACAGTGACAGGGTTGTGCAATGGGAAAAAATGTTGCCAATAAGAGACTTGAGGGTGCATCAGGAAGCAGTCTGGTCTAACGGCTATTTTCATGCATCGTTTTTTTTTTTATATTTTAGTCACAAACTCCGCCTCCACAGTGTTTGCTGTAAGCCATATGTATGCCGACAGTTCCTTGTTTCCTTGTTTCCTCTACAGAAAGGATCTTCCATCTCCCTCCTCCTTCTCCATCCATCAGTGAAAGGATTTTGCATGAATGTTACAGGCCTAGAGGCACTAAGCTAACTAGAGGCACTAAGCTAACTAGAGGCACTAAGCTAACTAGAGGCACTAAGCTAACTAGAGGCAACGGTGTTTTTATTTAAGTGACAGAAAGTGTTCGGTGGTGTTCGTGAGTGTGGAGAGAAGACTGAATAGAATGAGCAACAGGGACAGGCACATAAAGCTCCATTAAACCTGTCTGAAAAATTGTCCTAAGCCCAGTAACGTCACAAGAGCCTATGAGCCTCTGTTCAGTTCAGGTCATAATGACTCTTAATTTTACTGTTGTACTGTTGCATTAACAACAACTGCTTTAGGTCACAGATTAGATTAGAGATCTTAGTAGATTATGTTCAGGTCGCTATCAGCTACGGCTCTGACAAGCGCCGTTGTAATGAGATAATCAATGATATTCACTTGTCCAGTCATGGGGTGGGATTTTGGATGACGTCGACAAGGAGAAAATTGTGATGGCTATAAACGACTAAATCGGAGAGTTTCCCAAGCAGGTATGCAGTGCTTAGTATCTACCAATAGTGATAGACAACTAGTGAACCAGCAACAGTGTCATGCGTGTTCGAGGCTCATTAATGAGTACGGCAAGTAACTGCTACTCAATCTGCTTCGATCCCATAAAAGATAAGGTAAGTAGAAACAAAAGTTCATGCT
This sequence comes from Tachysurus vachellii, assembly GCF_030014155.1. Classification (NCBI taxonomy): domain Eukaryota; kingdom Metazoa; phylum Chordata; class Actinopteri; order Siluriformes; family Bagridae; genus Tachysurus; species Tachysurus vachellii. Next base: position 7,198,208 of record NC_083483.1, on the reverse strand, counting down.
GGCTATGATCGGTGTATGAAATCACCCCAAACGTGTGCATGTAAAATGTCGAGTACCACGGCAACCTTGTGACTAGACCAGATTCCTCGTCTCACGTCTTGATTTGCATCCATGAGTAGTTTACAGCCCAATTCAATACATCACCACTGCTGTATTTGTAAATGTAAACACAAACAATTTTTGTTTTCTCTCAACCAGATACAAACATAATTTGTTGAAAATCTCTTTCACAAACAGACGGATGCGGAAAAGTACTGCTTCGTTGTTTGGAAATGTCATTAAAAGACCTACATTTTTCTGCAGTGATTCAACGCTGATGTGTGTTTTCACGCTTTATTTCCATTTGATGTTGATTTGCTGTGCTTGATTAAACCTGTGAAAAACACCAGAACTAATATCGGTCTTACATTTAGGGGCTTTTTACACCTGGTCACTTCATGCGTTTTCTGTGATCTGATAGCTATCCGATCGTAAAAAGACCAGGTCTAAATGCCTTCTGAAACGTTTTCGAGACGGATATAAGGAGGTGGTCTGGGAGGCATTTCAGATGAAACTGGACAGGTGTAAATAAATGTGGTTGTTCAAGCGACATACGTCAGCGCTATACTCCTCCCAAACGGAAGTACGTCACACGCATGTGATCTTTCACCCAGGTGTCTCGTTGGGGCTTAAAATGCGCTGCTGCCGCCAGCGAAAATGCAGCAAACAGTAAACGCTGTTTTTTGTAGCATAACCGTCGTAACAAGTTTTTTTTCGTCTTCTTTTTGATTGCATTCTGAAAACCGCATATACCAAAGCGTATTCCATTCCAGTTACCCCGGAAACACGGTAAAATATATTTGCATTTTGGGCGGGAGTAGAAAGATCGGATCGATATCCGATTCGCATTTATGTGGCCTAATGTAAATGGAACAGTTTTAACAAATCAGATAGCTATCGGATCAGAGAAAACACATGAAGTGACCAGGTGTAAAAAGGCCCTCAGACATATAGAAGATGAAGGATGATTAATCATTCATGATTGACGCACACAAAAATAAAAAAAAACAGTGGATGTCAACCTAGACAGACAGCGAACCAGAGACAAATCTTTGTGTATACTTTACAAGAGATGAATTCTGTAATTGCGCATTTCAAAATAAATGCTATATTAATTTTGTTATAACAAACTAAAAGATAGTTCTGATTAATAACTGTACAAATTAAATTAAACCTTCAACTGATGTCCTTTTTTTCCCCCCCCTGGTGGAAATCTCCTATATCTGGAAGTTTTAGGACTCACAAAGTCTTCAGTTCTTCTGGGCACCTGTTCCAAAAATAGGTTTTTTTCTAAGAGACACATAGATGCTGAAATGTTGAGAAATTTGCTCCGGAGCCAAAGTGAGTAATGGTGTAAAATCCTAACGATTCTCCGGAGGAAAAAAATCGTTCTCGAGCATCCAAGACTCTACCTTGAGCCTGAATTTCCAAACGATTTCATCACCCTTCGAAAAGCAGCACCAATACAAAGGAACGGATTCTTCCATGAGGAGAGAAGAAGGAGAGAGGATATTTCAAGCAGACCACAAATCCATCATTTTAATTAATGAATATTGCACACGAGCGTGACCCAAAGTCAGCAGACACAGCGATTAGCGCTGGCTTTCGAAAAATGATAAGCGGCCAGGAGTAACAAGGCTCGGGCTGAAAAGCGAAGCCAAATCTCCTTGGCTTTGATGGAAGAATGCAGCTATTAAAACAGCGAACGTTATCAATTTCAAGGCGACCCCAAAAGCGAGCCTTTGGTGGGGTCAGAGTTCACAGGTGCAAGCGAGAGGAGTTGGGGTTAAGTTTCCTCCCTCTCAAACTGCTGCTCTCCACAACACCGAGCCTGAGACGTGACCATTCTGGGACAAAGCTGTGAGGGAGTGATAATAGTACAGGAAGGAATGCTAAAGAGCTGCCTCTCAGACAGGAAGTGCTGAGAATCAGATTGGCAGGGAGGAAATGAGAAGACGACCTGGGAGCGAAACCAGCATGCAGACACAGGAGTTGAGATGTCCTGCTAAATGTAAAGAAAAACAGATAAATAGTTCGGAGCACTCGACACTGTATTGTGTCTGGAGATCTGAGAGACCCAAATATTCCAAATGAACGCCAATTTAATTAACACTACAGCTCTACTACTGGTGTGGACTCACTATAAACTCCTTAGAGCATTCGACAGGCGTGTGCTAATCTTCCACAGGTTTAGTGAGAACTACAGCGCCATCCGTGATGTAGTTATAACCGACATAAAACTTAAAATAAACCAGATGTGAACTTAGCTGGCCTCGAAAATTGAGAGGAACCTTTTCAGTGTAGAGGGTTCTTTTGTTCCTTTAAAAAAAATTGGAATGGGAAAATAACAGATTGTTCCAACTTTTACGTAACGTCAAACGCTCTTGCCAAATGCATTCAAAAAAAATTTTCTTCTGTTAAAAATTCTTTTTTTATTATTTATTTATTTGAAAGGGACAATGCACATCAATCAACATTTTTTGTTTACACTCAAAATGTAAATGTGCCAGAATTATCTAAAGAGCTATTTTTCATCTGCAGTCCCTTAACCCAATTCAAATTGATGCTGATGTACAGGACGCCCGAACCTCAACACTCTCCTTAAACTTTCAATCTTACTGTCCGTCCGTGGTGGAATTACGGCTCTTACTCTAGTGTTCAGTTAAATATCTTGTATGGTGGCACTACTTCTATGTGTCTGCTTGATACACAGCTTTACTTGTATTTCCTCGGTTGGATATAAAGAATAAATGAATAAAAGTCCAGTTAAATATCAACAAGTCTGCTGTAAGCACTAATAAGTAATTAACATAATAAGCTACTAATTGGGGCAGTGACAGCTCAAGTAGTCAAGGCTCTGGGTTGTTTTTCAGAAGGTCAGAGCTCAAACACCAGCACCCTCAAACTGCCACCACTGGGTCCCTGAGTAAGGCCCCTGTGCCGTGACCCCAACTTCCAAAGCTGGGTTATGCAAAGAAAGAATTTCTCTGGGCTGTCATGTATATGTGACACAAATAAAGATGACTTCTTTTTCCACTTAGTAAGACTTAAAGTTTCTAAAATATTCCCAAATAACTACCAGTCCGATCCACCGGACCCAAAGCTTTTAGGACTAATAAAGTCTATTCCACGTCTATAGTTTGATGCACTGTAACTTTCAGCACACTCGTTGTTGTCTGAACAACAAATTCAAAAGTATGAGATACCGTCAGGTTTGCCAGACCTGTCTGAAGTTCCCACCACTTTAATCTACGTGTATGACACAAGATCATGCTGAGAAGGTAAAGTATTGATTACACAGCTGCTAATAAGCAATTAGACAAACCGAGAGGAAACCAGCATGAGAACAGCTGCATGTTAACACAGAGGCCTGTGCTTGAACAACCCCTGGGATGCAGCCAGAATCAACACACACACACACACACACAGGTTAAACAGGCAAACTTCTATAGACACACACACACACACACACGTTCCCACACTCCTGCCTCCCTCATGAACACTAACCAGATGAGCTCTCAAACTAGAAAGAGCAAAGCACCACAAGACACGGAAGCGATGCAAAGCTGTGATGCACCAACACACACTTTGGCCTACTTCTAACTACAAACTAAACCATGACCTGTAGTCACTCGAGTGAAGGTCAAATTACTCCCAGTCTCAGCCTTAGACACGTCACTTAAAAGCTTGTAGACTCTGTGGTGCCTTTTGTACACAGGTTTCAGAATATCCAAGGCTCAATCTAATTGGCTGTCCACATATGTACTTCCATACGCCAAAACTTAGCTGTCTACATATGTACTTCCTCATGAAGACATTTGTCCTACTGAAGCTCCAAATCGTCTAGACCCACACCAGACGGTTGAAAGTGCTTTCACAACCGACACATCTCTCTCATTGGAGGGTTTTTGATTGTGTTCAATTCAATATTTGTTTTTTAGATGAGCTAAAAACAGTGAATGAGAGTAATATTGATACCGCTGTATTGATACTGTTTGGGATTCTGTCGTGTCCCGATCGGCTTTAAATAAACAAAAAACAGAAAAACGGTGAGGAAGGGGAAAGAAAATAGCACATGGCTCCAACACATGGTGGAAGGAAATGTTTCACAAGTCACTACAAATCACCTGAACGCTAAGAAAAGCAGAAGCCGGGGTCAGCCAGCGTTGGATTATTTTTCCATTCGTCAGTCCAGAGATCCTTCTGCTGGAACACGGCATTAAGCATCTCAGATTGTTTTCACTGTCTTAAGGTTGTTTTTTTTCCTTTGTCATTCTCCATTCCCTCATTTCTTTCTTTCCCTCCATTGTTTCTTTATTTCTTTCCGCTTTCTTTTGCTAATTTACTTCCCTGATTTCTCTCTTTTCCTTCATCCTTCCTTCATTCCCACCACTTCCTGTAGGTGGAGTTTGATTCAGGGTTGAGAACTGACAAGGTAACAACAAGAGAGTTTGATTTAAATGGACTGCACTGCACACATGAAGGCTAGAAATCAGCTGAGATAATAGTCTCAGCCAAGTTCATTAGTTTCAGCACTTAAACCCGCTGTGTAGTCTCAAACCATCTTTGGTAGGCAATTAAGAGTGTAGAATAAATGCAATTAAAAGTGTAGAAATGCACGCTGCACGACTGGCTGTTTAATTCTCAATCCTCGCAGTTTTGTAATTGGAGAGAGACGCGTGTGAAGATTTCGATTCTGCCCTGTTGTGAACAACGTGCTGTCTGATGGAGTTATTACAGAAAATCACTAGTTTTATTTGTTTCTGATTAGGATTGAGGCACAACGACGTTTTATTAAAAAGGAAGGTGAAGAGGAGGAAGACACTGAGGGCCTTTTTACACCTGGTCACTTCATGTGTTTTCTCTGATCCGATAGCTATCCGATTTGTTCCATTTACATTAGGCCACATAAATGCGTCTCGGCGAATCGGATATCGATCCGTTCTTTCTACTCCCGCCCATAATGCAAATATATTTTACCTCATTTCCGGGGTAAATGAAATGGAACACGCTTTGGTGTATGCGGTTTTCAGAATGCAATCAAAAAGAAGACGAAAAAACTTGCTACAAAAAATAGTTTGCTGTTTTACTAATTTAAAACTGTTTAACTAAATTATTTACTAATAATTTACTGTTTGCTGCTTTTTCGATGGCAGCAGCAGTGCGTTTTAAGTCCCACCTGCGAGTGACGTACTTCCGTTTGGGAGGAGTATAGTGCTGACGTATGTGGCTTGAGCAACCACATTCATTTACACCTGTCCAGTTTCATCTGAAATGCGTCCCAGACCACCTCCTGAAGTGGATTTATATCCGTCTCGAAAACGTTTCGGGGGGCATTTAGACCTGGTCTTTTTACCATCGGATAGCTATCTGATCACAGAAAACGCATGAAGTGACCAGGTGTAAAAAGCCCCTGATACACAGGCCAAGGTTGGAAAAGAAAGTTGCTGAGACCAAGATAAATGGAGAGCTCGGGAACATTTGTTCGCTGACAGCTTGTGTATTGTCAGGGTTGAACCTGTTATACTGTGCAGGGTGAAAAGGGCCTCTGCTTTACCACAACAGCAGTGTCGCTGTGAATCACAGCTGCTCAATCACCTGCCCCCAAGTGTCAATGGCTGCATATCAAATTGTGTGTTTTCAAAAGTTTGCGTGTTCACGGTGGAAAACCTGCTGAAATACCTTATTAAAAATCTGTATGATGAAAAGTGTAACGTGTGATGTGTGAATCCTTTACGCATGTGCCCAGTGTGTGCTGGGCGATAAAATGATAACGATATGTATCGCGATAGACACGCGATCGAGATCAATAAAAAATGTGTTCGATAAAACGTTCGATATTTTTTATTCTTCGTCGGAAGAAAACAGAGGTTGCGAAGCAAGTTTAGTTGCATTAACAAAGGCGCTCACTCTCTGGTAACCTAGCAACGTAGGGAGTGACACACTAACAGCCAATCATGTAACAGTATCGTGTTTGGTTGCGCCGTATCGTTGTCTCGTGCTGGTCTGCTGGATTCCTCTTCAGTAACCGGCGACTGAAAATGAGCGCCGCAGCGAGCGAGGAAATTGTAAATAAAAGAGGAAAAGTCAGTTACTTTTTCATATTTCTGCAGGTTTTATATTTCAAACAATGTTACTGTAGTGTATCAGGTTTGTTTTTTATATTACAGATGTATCTCAGTCTACCTCAGTTTTATTTATGTTTACAAAACACTGCAAATATTTTAAAACACTTTATTCACCAGAAGGTGAACAGCTAGTGAACTTCCTAGCACTAAACGTGCACTAAATTCTCAGGTTTCTCTATGTTTATATTTAACACTTTGCACTATTTTATTACACTTTATTAAGCATTTCTTACATTTTCTTTCACTTTGCACCTTAAATGTTGAGATAAATATTAAGTGCTCATTGTGACTTTAGACTTGTTTACATTTTAATTATTGGAGTTTTCCTGTTTGTTGACATTTCTGTCTTAATAACTGAAGGGATTATGATCAGAGGAAGGTTAAGTTTAAAATAAAAATGTTTAAATGTAATATATTTTTCTCCTGGTCCTTATTTTAAATGGGTCATAAAAAAATATCAGTAATTATCGATATCGTCCGATATGAAACACTGATATCGTGATACAGTTTTCAGCCATATCGCCCAGTCCTACTGCCCAGGCACTTTTGCGCTCTATCCATGTGCTCTCTCTGGTACAAGTGATGTCTTTTCTTTGTTTGTCCAAAGGATATTTTGCATATATTACATAAAATAGAGAGGGCTCTAAATAACATGTACACAAGGTTTCTCTCATGCTCTCAACGCTTTTCCTAATGGTTCTTAACCTCGGCTATGTGCATAACCCACAGCTAGCAATCCTTAAAAAGAGCGCTGCCCCGAGTAAGTGGATGCAGATTGCAAGCAAGCTGAGACTGGACAACACCACTCATCTAACAAATGAACTTTTCCCCTGTTAGTCTTTGTCTCACACGCAACGAGAAAGAGCAGGGTGAAATGGTGAAGTGAACGGGAAAGCAGAAACAGGCACGAGCCTGGAGAAATAACATGACATGGTAAGCCATGAAATCAGCAGCAGTCTACAGGACTCATGTGGTGGGCAGTAATGGCCTGGCTATTGATCGAGTAATGCTGCAGCTCAAAGCAGTTCAGCAGAATCACTGCTGCACTAAAATGTGTCCAGACCACACAGCAACGTTAGATCTGATGTGCGGTGGTCCGTAAAAAGCCGTTATCATCAGAAAGATTGCCTGTGCTCCTAGGACCTGAGGCCCCTTTGACGCACATACGTACATTTTAGAAAACAAGTTTTTTGGGTTTTTTATTTTTTTTCAAAACCCTACTTGGTGAGGACCTATTAATAGTCAGGTTTCACCATTTTCATTAGAACTCCATTCATCATGGACGCCGGCCAGAATATACTTTGTGGTTTCTCATTCGATAACGTTGGCAATTTAATTTCAATTAGTAGTAGTATTATTATTACTACTACTCCCTCAGCAGCTTAGTTGCAACAGTACTGCTCATGAATCCACATGCTGGCGGTATGAACTACACTGACAATGAAGATTTGGGGTCTTACTGACTTACTACACCGGTGTATCATCATAATCATCTACACAAAACTTTCAAACTGGTCATTATTTCCAAAATGACCATCTATGCATACAGGAGGACCGAGAGGCTTTAAACAAATGCAGATCTAAAAGAATAATGGCCTCATCATGTTTTATATACACAACTCTAACCACGTAGCTCCTCCTCAAGTGGCGCTGAAATCCAAAGTCTGAATCCTGCTTTGGTTCCAACAACCACATTCTTCTGCCACTTGGCTGGCTGCACTTGGATAAAGAAAATTCCTGGGATCTGGATACTTTGATGCAGGGAATCTGCTGTATAAGCAGCCCAAGGGGTGAACTCTGGCCTCAGGCTGCTGAGCAAAAGCTTTTCAAAGCCTGCAGTCCACAGATGCATTAACATGCTGTCTTCTTGTGTCCATGTCAGAATCTGTGAATCCAGTAGAAGAACTTGTGCATGACATCATTATACAGATTTGGATTACAGAGAACTCATAGGGTTGGAAAAAAGAGTTGGGGTAAAAATGTAGGATTATAGACAATAGCATAAACAATGTGGGTTAAATCTCCCTGCCAATAAAGTTATCCAAAGTCAGCTGAAACAATGAATGCTTGCCCTTTCCATAGATTTGAGCTTTTAATATCGTTTTAATATAATTTGTACTGGAGGGTTACATAATGTACTACACATCATCTTTGCTCATCGCTGGGGTGGTACCCTCAGTGGTGCAGCCGTTCTACCTTTAGCATAATTGTTTAACCTTTAGCATAATTGTAAAATCAAGGAACCACTTGCTAGTTTGTGTTTGAATCCCAATGATTTCACAGCCATCTATGGCCAGGGGTCCAAAAGCATACTTGGCAGTGCTCTGAGTAAGAACGACAGCATTACTCCCTCCCCAGACAAGTGACTCACATATGTGCGCGCTCATGTATGTGCCGAAGACATTTGCGCTTTCCTCTAAGAGGTCGTTGACCCGAATGAGTCATTTAAAAAGATGCAGTGGCTGGCTTCCTTTACCTACGTTTAGTACCTTTAATTCCTGACATGCTTTTTCTTTTTCAGTTGAACTCGCTACATGATTGTAGCACGTTAAAACTTCTTACATGACGAGATAGTGACATGGTAATCTTACATGTTATGGGTGCATGATGGGAGCACAGCTAGCACTATCATTTAGCAAGAAATAACATTAGTGTAAACTGATTACAGGACCCTTTGTGGCTGTAACAACCATCCACACCGGGTAACGGAGGTGGAAGTGTGGCGACTTCAAAATGGGGAATTTTTTGTCACTTGCTTTAAAGAGCCTGGGATTAAACTAAGCGCAAGCTGTGCAGTGAGAGGGGATCATATTCAGACCACGCTGTGATAAAAGAAGGCCCCCATTTGTGGAAAGTGTAAGACTACGATTATTCACCAGTGGAGGTGGTAAAAAGAGAAGGAGTTTCCTTTTAACAAAACGTGGCTTTAAGAATAGAGATCAGGGCTTTAGGAGCTGCTGGGGGCTCCAGATTAGACCACATTAGCCAAACAAATAGAGTGCCTCTATTCAGACAATGTCACGGACAGTCAGGGTCTTTTTTTTACTCTCGTGATTATGGCGGAGGAAAGCGTGGGCTTGAGCAGAAGATACATCAGAGTCAAGGACAACAGGAGCAGAGTTAGATGGTTTTATGTACATATGAATTTATGTGTTTGGTTCGCTTAGCAACTATACCCACCCCCCAACCACCCCCTGCCTCACCACCTCGTTGCTTTTGTTCAGCTTTTCCATTCTCTCGCCCCAGGACCATGTTGGCAGCGAGCCAGAAAAACGTGTGGAGTCTGATAATGCCTCGAGTCGACGTGACACTCGGCTATCAGCTGAAAGGGTGACACATTCAACACCTAACCACTTTAACCATAAGGACATGGGGATGAGTTAGCCTCTGCCGTTTAAGCTGGTTCGGTCAGCCTCCTGCATTCGATACGATGTAGACACAACCCTCGTTATTCCTTTAACAGAAAAGTTCTACATGCACAAACAAAAAAAAAAGGAACGTTTGTAAAGATTTATACTTTATGCCCCTAAATGAGCAGTAAAAAATGCATCATATTTTAAGTTCTGTCCCAGCCACTAAGCAAAGCTTTCAAAACCACATGGTTTGAGCTGTTTTTAAGCTGAGAAAATAGCACAAAAAAAAAAAAAAAAAGACCTTATTTAGAGAAAAAGAAAGCTGAGAAAAAGCAATGTGCCTGTGGCCCACCACTCCCTCTAGCACACTAACCCACAATTCAGTTTCCATTGAGCTAAATTTAGCACTTAACCACAGTATGGGCCGTTAACTCCAAACGCTAGTCAAAGGACTTGAATACAAAAAGATACTTAACCAAAAGAAAACTTGTTGACTCGTCTAAAAAGTGTTTACAATTTCTCTCCCAGTTACTGCACTACTGGGCTACACGTAGGTGAGATCATGTGTATTGTGCTTTAAAATAAACAGAAAGGATATGGAGACCGACTGAAACTTCAACCTCGAGTTCCACTTCCTCAGCTAGAGTTACAACAAACATACAGCACACCCAGCGCGGGGGACGCCACAGATGCTAAAACAGGCGGCCTTGTATACACTTTGTGCATGTATGTAATCCTAAAATATAAGACCGTTGGTGTTGCATGTTTATAAGGCACAAACTTCACTTTAAAAATAGTTGAGTCTGCAATTAAAGAATGCAGCCTTTAAAAGAACCCTCACAGGATGAGTCATGGCAATCCTCAAAAATCCTTTGAATGTCAAAAATAGACAAATAGGGCACAGCCTTATGGCCACCGTATGCAAGCCTCTACTTTTCGATGTCTCTTTGATATGCTTAACATGCAACACTCGATAAGCACCAAGAGCATCAGTGATAAAAGATCTACCGCTTCTGCTTTCCTATCACACGCACATACGAACTCTTATTCAGGAATTCAATGCTAAGTAATCAGTTAAGAGTTGAGCATGAAAACAACACACAACCAAACTGCTGTATAAATATATATATATATATATACACATATACATATATATATATATATATATATATATATATATATATATATATATATATATATATATATATATATATATACACACACACACACACACACACACACACACAAAGTGCAGTGACTGGGACAATTTGCAGAATTCCTAGTAAGTTATCAGGGGGTCTTAACTGTGGCCAGCGAATACTGTGTAGTAAATCTAACAAGCAGGAGAAAAAAAAATGCTTTTAGCATATAGCATAAGCATTTAGCATACGCCCTTATCCAAAGCGACTTACCTTATCTCATTTTTATACAACTGAGCAATTGAGGGTTAAGGGCCTTGGTCAGGGGCCCAACAGTGGCGGCTTAGAATCGAACACATAACCTTCCGGAATGGTATCCCAACACTTTAACACCTAGGCTACCACCTGCCAAAACAATCTTTCAGTAAGAATGTAGTGATTTTCAGACACTGCTTTGGCGTGGTTTATTGCACACTGATTAAAGAGCGAATGTTCTTTGCTTGGTGAATTAATATTCAAGTCACAGATATTAGATAGATCTATAGAGATACAGGTATGTGGAAGCCTTGACCAAACCCTGAACAACCAACATGCAGCTGCCTTGTGGTTGAACCCATTAGAGGTAAATAAACATGGTAACCATGTTGAAGTTGTTTATGTGAGGTGCGAAAATAGAACGCTAAACTGGCACCAAACCTTAAGCATTTGCAACAAATTCCACACTTGCACCGGTGAAAATACCAGCGATGGCTGACGATACGTTTATTTCTAGTTCTATTTTTTGATGCCAGTTCTGCATCCACGGCGATTTTCTTGATAAGATCGAGGTACGGAAAAAAACGACTAAAGGACGTCGCATGGATTCTTCCGTTCCGTTCTAGAACTTACGCTAAATATTCAAGAGGGCTTCCTTAACAGCAGTGTCTGCATATTCATCACCAGGCAGCTCAACATGATGGCCGGTTCTCATTCTGCTGAAATGTATGCAAGTTTTTTTGCATTTAAAGCATGCGTAGATTCCCTGTTCCTCCTTCTGATCGTGTCTCTGCAGGCTCCGAGTCAGGTGAGCCCCTTGCTGGGCCCCACTGTGGGTCCATATGGCCCTGCCTGGTATTAGACAGCATTAGGCAGCTTGCACTAAGAGGATGTGTTCATCCACTGCCAGCAGAACACCACAGGCAGACTCCAAGCTGTGCTTCTGCAGCATCTCTGATTAGAAATGCAATTTGGATCAGTTGGTCTTATTCCAGTTCTCAATTAATTAGTGTGGTGCTGTCGTGAAAAAAGGCAAATAAAAAACACTTAACACAAACTCACCAAGAAGGAAGTGGAATATTTCTGTGTGGGGAAACACAGATAAGCTGTTGGGTAGCAGACTGCAGGTGCTTTTACACGCAAGCTTGCAGCTATTTGCATCATCTCTCATGGCTCAGCAGACGAATCATTAAGGGTGTTATGTTGGGCCACTTGAGTGAACGTCTCGGGAGACGTACGGACGTCTGAATGAGGCTGTATAGAACACTGGCTGCCTGTTTCCTTTAGAGCTGAAAATAATTTCGATTTTTTTCTAAATCTCTGAATAGTAAAGCACCTCAATACATGTCTGTACGATTAACTAAACCTTTAACAACTGAAACTAATCCATGTAAAAAGTGGCTAAGCCCTAAAAAGCAGCTCGGATAAATAATCTCTGGATTAAAAATGGCTGCAGATGAGCGAACAGTCTTCGGTCGATATTAACTGAAGGCCTACAGATTCTGAAGATCCTGAAAGCTTCGTGTCTGCTCCGATGCCAATTTATGAAGTTTGTTCCCTTTCTTTTAACGGATTTTGCTTTCTATAGCCTCTCAGAAAAAGGGCTGTGTTAAATCACTGTAATATCTTAATAATATTATCCTAGGACAAAGGCTGATTACTGCTACTGCACAGAAAATGAGCCATTTTGTCATCCATCTTGTTTCACAGAGGTATTAAAAGTAGGTGTAATGCATTTAATACCAAGCTGATAGCCACTTATAGCTCCCAGTGGGAAGATATGATTATCGAGGTGGATCGAATGGATTATGATAGCCTTGAGTGCATTGAGGAACTGGCTTTTTTTTTTTAAATCACATCTGTGTAGAAAGCCATGACGTCATGTTCGACGAAAGGTCATTTTAAAAAAAAAATGAATCGAGCTTCAAAATGGCTGCCATGGTAGAAAAAGATGGCAGACGTCACGTTTCGTCTGCCCTTCAGATAAATAGGTTGAAAATAGGAAGAAAAAAACAAACAAAAAAAAAATACTTTTCACTTGACCCCATGGGCTGCCATGCGACTCGACTACTCGACTGCACAACACTAGCCAAATATAGCAGGCAACAGGCCCAGGTTCATTAGTTACCATGGGACTAAACAAGTAAACAGTAGCCAAAAGGGTTTGTCACACACGCTGGACTGGGGAGCTGGTGCCAAACTGTAGCCTTCACAAAAGCAAACTGGAGCAGCAGTCAGTAGTGTGTAAAGATGAGAGCTTTGTCAAGTTCAGAGCTGCTTAGAGCTCAACAAAAACCACACATGGGGCCTTCAGGGGAGATTCTGAAGTGGTAGATAATAGCAAAGAACATTGAAAGGAAAGAAAATTGGATGAAATGTCTGGTTATTATTGACTCGACTAGACCCACCAGACCAGAAAGGAACGAGGCAGACCTCCATCGACTCTCAGTCCTGGAAGCAGCATGACCTTCGCTCGGAGGTCTGAACTGCTGAATAACTGTCCGTCTCCAAACTAAGGACACCAGGCTGACTACAAATATATTGAATTTTTAGCTTGATGGGATTATTAGGCCCTGATCTGTTGAACTTGAATAATTATACGTAAAATTTGAATATTACCAGTTTAAAAATGCCAATATATGCACGTTATTTGGTCCTAGATTTTATGCCTTAATACGCTTCATAAAACAACGAGAGACATTTACAACATAAGAGAAATTTCTAATGTCTGGATCAGAACGTCCTCCTTCTGGTGCAAAAATACAGCAGTTATTTCTCATGTTCAACAACTTGGAGCTGTGAAAGAAGTAGTAGTCATGGAGTGTACAGATTGAGAGAGTGTGTACTCTGTGTGACCCTGGATGCTGGCAACGAACCGTGGCACCGAGACAGGAGGTGCGACTGGAGGATGGCAGGATTCTCGCCCTGTCGGGCATTCCCCACACCGAGCTATTTCAGGCTCCTGAATAATAACGCAACATGTAACACCATCATACGTCTGGAATCGCCACTACAACCAGAGTCACGTTCTCGTTCACGTGAAAGTGAGTATGACGGCGAATAGTGACCAAGCATGTGGAAGGAGGACAGACTAAGGAGAGGTCGAAAGGAAAGACCGTCAGGACGAGTGGGTGGTCCTACGTGATTAAATGAAAGAACAGAAAAGAAAAGCCCAGCTGGGATCCAACAAATGACGCAAAAGCCTAGCACTCGAGTCCAAAAATTACAGTGAAGTCCAGGCCATAGAGGGAATTAGTTTGACTATATATGGCCATTATATGGTGGAGTTGCTCTCGCTCACTCTCATGTGCTGCACATCTCAACAATTTAGTGTCTTTCTTTAGTTCGAGGCGGTTTTAGAAAGAAGGCCACCTGAGGATTTCCATTCTTGAATGCCAGCTGGCACAAGGGAGGAGTGGAGTGATAAAAACCTCAAACAGATTCCACAAGGCTCTGCTCAGAAGCAACACAAAGACAAAGTAGAAATAAACTGCACTAACACTGAGCAGTCAAACATTCTCCGATCGGCCAACATTAAGAAATCTTCACACTTCAGCTTGTAAAACATTCAAATAATGACTTCCATTCACTTAGGACTTATGGTATAAAACACACACACACACACACACACACACGTCCTCTTTATCCCTTGTAACCAATGGCCATATGATGAGAATGATGAACCATGTGACCCCACATACTGTGAGACTAAAGAAGAAGGAAAAAAAAAAATTTGTGACGAACTACACCAGATATTTGTGTTTTTAATGAGATATGTAAGTTTTTAATGAGTCCAAATTATATAAATTAAAAAAAAAAAAAAAAAAAAAAAAAAAATCCACAAAGCCAATTTCCAGAACAGGTTTTAGGGGAAAAAAGGAAGTTGTATACAAATGGAGTCATACAACTTTTTGCAACTGCCAAGACAATATGTGATGCATGCTACACAAAACGCTCTGCATCGCTTCGTTACAGCCAGAGCCACACATGCAGCCTTTAGCTTCTATCACAGCATGTGATTTGTGTTGGACACTGGTGTGTTTATCGGGAGCATCAGTTAATCAGATATTGTCAGAGACCATGCCATCACGTGCCGCTGTGGTTAAACAAAAAAAGGGTGCGGGCAACAAACAGAAAAACAAACAGACCAAGCAGTAGGTCACCAAAAAAAAAAAAAAGAACAGGAACCTGCGTATGCGACAAATGATTGTTTAACACCAGGAAATGACGGGAGATCTGATTTGTTGAGCTGGACAAATTCACACTGACAAATCTTTGTGGATGTGCAGAACAGCTACTACAAAATCCAGATGTTTTAAGTAGTAAACACCCACGTATAGTTTGTCACGTCGTTAGGTCTTTGTAGTCTGTCTTCACAAAACAAGATCAGAAACGACTAGAAGAAAAGTCTAGCAGGCAGAGAGAACATTTTACCACAATTATCATCGGGTAGTGCAGTGGACAAGACAGTGCAGTGGACAAGACAGTGCAGTGGACAAGACAGTGCAGTGGACAAGACAGTGCAGTGGACAAGACAGTGCAGTGGACAAGACAGTGCAGTTTCTTTCTCTCCTGAGATGTGTGCCAAACAACAACAAAACATCGAGGCAAATGTCTGGTTGTCGAGCTGCTCGTTATTAAGTAGTGGTGACCCCAGAGACCACAGCCCTGCCTTGTTTTCTATTACCTCATAAGATCCAGTATAAGTAACCGCTACCAGAAGAGCTTCGCATCCTGTCTTTTTTTTTCCTTTTTAGGTAAATCGGTTTTCTGACAAAATCATTTTCACATTTGTTGCACTGAGCGCTGCTTTGTTTGAAAAAGCAGAAAAAAAAAAAGTCATAGATGTTCAGAAGAGGGTCTTGAGTTTCCTGGCAATGCCCGAGTCATCCATGGAGGCATGGGAGCAAAACGGACAGCGTTCTGACAGTGAGAGGGAAGACATTCCCTTTCCTGTCGATCACAACAAAACTAACCAAACGTCGACTGAGGATCTGTGAGTTTATGTGTGTGGAAGACGTCAGATCTGAGGAGGTATTTCCTCAAGAATGTAACAATGTCCTGAAACGAGTTAGACGAAGCAAGTGTTGGCCGTCACTCTTTTTAGCTGACTAAAGTCTAGTATGTGGCCGATTAATCGATTGGTTCATCTAACGTGTCAGTGCTTATAGCTAAAAGAAATGATCTGTCCTACTGTCTTCAGTGATGTTCAGCTCATGTTATGGTTTCTGGTTGGAAAACCTTTGTTACTTGTAATGCTGAAGTAACATGTGAAACCTGACTACTACACTACAGGTCTTGATGGTGTCTTGGCTTCATCCTGTGGGTATGCAAACTTTTGCATTCAGCTTTACGTTATAGCTCGTAGCCTGCAACGGTAACCTCACACCTTAAAAAAAAAAAAGACACATGACTAAGAAATATTCTGCTTTACTACAATTATATATGAATCTCGATCCCGGTGAAGAGATTATTCCACAAGAGGCTGTTTAAGTGAAAAATAAGCGAGGTGGTGTTTCGGCACATTCAGCTCAAACATGCTCATTCCTTCCCGGTGTGAAAAGAGAAGCAGTCTAAACAGCCCACAGAAAAAGCCAAACAAAACCACCTTTGTAATAAAGCAGTTAGGGCGCCTAGTGACACAACGACAGCTGCTGCCTTCGGCGTTCGACCCGACCTGCTCATTCGTCACTCTGCTGAACAAGACAAGCAAACCGGCCAATCAGAGGGCTCGATACAAAAGCAGAGCCATTGTACATGCAGCGCACACACTGTTGAGGAGGAGAAGAAAGAAAGAAAAAAAAAAAAATACAAGACATTTAGTTGGGGCATGCCACATGGCAGTGTATCAAAGGTTTGAATATTCAACAGCGAGTAAGCAAAAGAGCGCCATTGAGCAAAATGTTACTCAGGAAACACCGAGCACATTATGATCTGACCGCATCTCCTCATGGAATAAATATTCAATCTAAAGGCTTTCATAAACATCCAGCCTATATAACCCTCGTCTCTGCCTACGTCAGGCAAATACAATCTGAATTTGTTCTGTATTCTCAGGCATTGTGCTCTAGCAACAACGCTTTACCGCTAGGGGTAGACAGTTGGAGAAAATGGGAAATAAACTGCAGCATTTAAAACAACATGACCTCTTTGTTCATAAGGAGTGTGATCGCTGGCAGTTTACCACAAAAAAAAACTAGGCTGTGTCATAATTTGAAATAACAGGGCTGATTTTTTTTTTCCCAAAACCTTAAACAGAACAAAGCCCTTAAACCTTCGATTTATTCATTTTAAAATTTCTATATTTCAAATGACTGGATCAAATATAGGGAATCTCCACTCAACCCCAAGAGACCATCTGTTCACGTGTAAGCAGGCGAGAAAGCATATGGCTGAGAAAAATGTGTCAATGAATCACTTAGGTGTAAAATCTATGCGAGTTATACACCAGATACACCAGTTATATACCAGAATATATACAACTTCATAACAATTTCATTCACTCACTAACATTCATTCACTAACACACGATCTAGCTGCACGATCAAATCACAGGTCCATACAGTATATTAACACGGATTCATCATTGCTTCAATAGTACCAATTTATCAGTGATCTGATTCAACCTGTTTAATACACAAGAGGTTTATTATCACAGTGAAAACACGATAGTTTAGATCGTAAAATGAAATTCTTACTTTACATGTCTTCCTTACAAAAAAAAGAGGAATAAATAAATAAATACATTATATACATATTAAGACTTGGAAATCCCAAAAGGATTAACGACTGGTATAAAGAACTGTTTCTGTCACATTTATGGAAGGAGTCTCCAGTGTCAGTGCTTTTGGAGGAGTTTAAGAGTGTTAGTAAAACAAAGGGAAGGCAGTTCAGGAACGAATGTTTATAGCTGTTGTAATGCAAGCAACAATAAAAATAAAACTTTCTTCATCGAGTTTCCAAATCAAAAGTGATTCTATACATAGCTGAATAAGGGAAAGCTTATTGTTTTTTTATATTATATATATATATATATATATATATATATATATATATATATATATATATATATATATATATATATATATATTAAAAAAAAAAAAAAAAAAAAAAAAAAAAAAAAAAATGCACAGCTAATAATCTTACAGTACAGAAAGCAACTCAAACACTTATTCCAGCAATATTGTTAGTAGGTTATAATGATCTTGGTTCATCTTCAGGAAAACATTCCAGACCTTTTCTCTCTAAATGTTATAAAGTACATTAACTGTGTTGTGAATAGGAGTAACATTAATCTAATGCCTTAACGCTAACCTCTGTTCCTGCAGAAAATAGAGACATGTCGAAAGTCAGAACATTCTGAACAATCTTGAGCTGACATACACTTTTTTTGTTTTGTTTTGTTTTTTACAAACGGTTTCTAAAAATCCTCACAAATCCCCAAAAAAGTGGCCTAAAATGCAAATGCTTAAACGAGCGTAAAGGAAAGGGTGACCTCTATTGAACCGCAGTTGACTGTCCTGAACAAGTAGCGGTGTACCGTAGTCTCACTTTAAGCACGGAACTGAACGTGAGGATTGTGCAGTGAACACACAGTGTGCTGAATATGCACAAGTGTTACAGCATTGCAGCAGAGCGCATAGCAAAAATTCACACACAATCAGGGGCAGTTACACAGGACTATTATTCAGGCTTGACCTAATTAAAGCTGGAATTAAATGACTGAAAAACACTATGTTAAACCATCCATTAAAATAATAAAATTTCCAGGATTTAACCTTTTGCTCACCAATTAGATATTTAATTATTACATTCTGGTGTTAAACGTTGTGCGATCAGGGACTAATTTTTTAAGATTTAAAGATACTGTAACATAAGAGAACTTTTAAATAAAAAGTATTCACAAAGGAAGCACACAATGCGAAAATCTCCAGCGTTACATTTATTTATATTCCAGCACTGTTGAATATTCCAATGTGAAATTTTTCATTAACTTCCTGGCAGAGTACAGACTTTAGTGACAGGTGTAATTAAACCATAAACCGTGCTATTTTATTTTAAAAATGTGTCAATCTGTTTGTAAGAAGATGTTTATTTAATGTTTAGAGAAGGAGTCTCCAGTGTCGCTTTCATGGGAAAGTCTTCAGGACATTAAGCTTTCCTGTTTCTCAAGAACCTGACAAGGTGTGCGTGTGTGTGTGTGTGTGCGCACACGTGCGTGTGTTCTTTTGTTTAACGTCAAAAGAAAATAAAGAGGCTGGTGATAGAACATGTTTAAGGTTGCATATGAGAACGTATGTTACACAACACAAGCGATAACATGAGCTAACTTGTTTCATGATTATCCCATGACATTAAAAGTTACTATAATTGGATAAAGTGTACGAGGTGTTTGTTGTGGATCATTTGGCCAACAGTATCAGGATTGCTGTGATTCACAGCTCACTTGATGGAGCGGTTGGATTCATTAACTGGCATCAACAACAGCAGCAGTTGCTCTGCAATGCCAACATGTCATTTTAAACCTCAGCTATACTTCATGAAAAGAACTACTTTACATTTAAAATAACTAAGATTATTTACTTATTTCGACGTCATTTCCTGAGTTTTGCTTAACTAGTACTCACTGCCTCAAGAGTATAGAAAAAAAAACTAAAATAAACGTATTTTTATCTATTAAACAGGACAATAAAGGTCACAACCCAATCTAGTCTGGACAAACTTCCCTTTTCCTTACTGTGTGAAAAAGCGGAAGTGGCGTCATTCGGCATGCACGCGCAGCAAGAAAGAGCGCGTGCGCTGCATGGTACAGACTGCTCGCTTTTTTCTCTCTCTCTTTTCTCATCGCGACAAAAATAAAAAGTTGTGACAATTGTAAACTAAACGAGAAACGAACGTACGCTCGCGTCGAAGTAAGACGTAAGAGCTTTGTAGAGGTACATGAGGTGTGAAGGGGAGGAGAAAATGTCCAGTTCGGGACAAAAGACAAAGACAGACGTTGTTTTTAAAGTGCACAGAGATTCAGAGCCTGTTGTCACCCAACTGGAACATCAGTAAGAGGGAGACTATTATTATTATAGACTAGAAATAAACATAATAAAACAAAAAACATGATAAGTAATAAACTGACTCCTTTTGTCCACAACAGCTCAATGCAACTCCACCCTCACATCATAATAATAATCAGAATAATAATCAGAATAATAATAAAACTACACACACACACACAGTAATGCAGTTTGATCCTGATAAATAAACATAAATAAATACAAATCCAACCTTGTACACTTGTCCATATGTGCCATTTCCGACCACTTCCACTAACTCAAAGATCCCGGCAGGATCCTAGAAGAAGAGAAAAGAAGCAATAAAAACGTGTAAACGGTGGACACTTTAATATTACGTGCAACTGAAATAAACGATGAAAGCAGCTGTTGCGCTGTGGGATTCATGTCTAAAACACACACACAGAGAGAGAGAGAGAGAGAGAGACACACACACAGACAGACACAAGCCTGGGTTTTTCAAACAAAGGAAAAAAGCTGAACTCCAACATCAGCCTGCAGTCAGACACTAAAATAAAGCTCAGTGGGATTTACACACATGCAAGGATTTGGGGAAAAGGGAATTGTTCAGTGCATTTTCCCAACCCAGTTAAAGTGGTTGTATTTACACTCTTGATACTCACCCGTAACGACGACAGGTCTATATCGACTAGACTTTTAGCTGGAGAGTCGTTCGCCATCTTCTCAATAATACACACAAATGTCTCGTCTTCAGTCCTGTGACTCTGCACTTGTGCATCTGCAGTCGGTCTGCTTTTAATTAAATATATAATGACACGACAAAGCAAACGGCTGATTCCGGTTGAAACACATGCACATTACTCCATGTTGAGGTGGCAGCGCGATTGTGCATGAAAAAAACACACACTCATGCACACATACACACACGCGCGCGCGCGCGCTCGTGCACAAACACAGGAAGCCGGTCCGCTGATTCACACAGAGGGAAGGGCAGGGCTTAGTCAAGACAACGCGACCGGGATCTGCGTTGCATTACTCACAGTAGAGTCACGTTAGACCTAAGTGGTCGAAAGAAATATTAAAATATTATTGAATAACTACTATTTCACTCAAAAGATGTGTTTGTAGTGAAGCACGAGGGCGCTCGCGCTCTGAGACGCGCGCACGTGCGTTATATGTAATTGGCAGGGTGGTCGAACTAAAAGGGCGTGGCCAAACAATCGGATTACAGTTTAGCTAGTGTGCTAATAAATCACTCAGCCTGACACGTCCGTCTGTTTAACTGACTCATACGTTAATAACGCCTTGTAATTATGCCAGGTTAGAAATACGACATAAATGATAATAATTTGCTAAGAATCAACAATCCCTATCACTCAAAAGATTGTCCAAGACAGTGTCACATACTCCATATAATCTATGTCTGGTAATAACAATAAAAAAAATATAATCGTGGATATGATGAAGATTTCTGCAAGGAGATGTTTAATGAACATTGATAGTAGTCTTCGGTCCTAGCTGTCAGGACAAATGAGTTTGTGCTGCCTGTTGTCTTATTTATGACAAAAAACTGAGGAAAAGGACTTAGCTGTTGAAAGAAAGCCTGTTTCTAGCTGCTCAGATGTAAGCGATAACAGGAACCAACTTGCTTTGTGGGCTTTCCGCATTAAACTGATCAACTATGCGTGGATAAAAAGTAAAAATGTCATTAATTAATACACGTAATTGTATAAGTTGACAAATAACTGTGGAATAAGAGGAATAAAACACAATAAAAGAATCCACTCCCATCTCCGATTCACCCAGATAGTATTACACCAAATGTATTATCCAAATGATACACAAAAATTATTTTCCTAAAACATTTTATATGTTTTGTGTTTTACTCGTTACATGGCAGAAACTGAACAGTTTTTAGAATAATGTGTGATTCTGTCCAAATCCTAAACCTAGGAGTGTTGCATGTTATTTCCGTGCCAGTGTGGCTTTCCTCCTACCTCTTAAAAACATGCTTCTGATGTTAATGTGTGTGCCGTGTGATGTACTGCCAGCCTGTCTTTAGTGTATTCCCACGTCATGCCTAGTTTTTTGGGATAGGCTTCAGATCCACCACAATTCGGACCAGGATAAAGTGAATACAGGGATGAGAACTGTATAATATGGGTCATGTTTCATGTGTAGTTTGAGCACCCATGTCTGTGTATGTCACTCAGGCTGTACTGTGAACACATAATTTGTCCATGCATATGTCCATGTAAATAAAAGACGCACAACTCAATAACATGAGTTCTGAGCTTTGTGTTGAAAATTAACATTTATTCTTTAATTATGAGACTCAATATCCCATTTGTCTTCCTGTTTTTATTTAAAACCACTGTGGCTGATAGACTGTATATTAAAAATTTAACCTCTGGTCCTGCTTTAAGATTGTGTGTCAGTTAACTTTAACTACTGTTTTCCAAATGGGAGCCACCTTCTTTAGCTAATCCTGTTTAGCTAATGATTCCTTCATGTGCTATAAGATTTTTGCTATGTATATGACATGTTCACGGTTTTTTTTATTGGAAGGAACACAAACATGGACAACGTCTAGTTCATTCATACATTTTTCTTCTTTCACTTTTATTTTGACACCCTAACACACATTGCTTACTTACCTAGCTGACAATAATGGAATAATTCTGGTTAAATAGAAGCTAAGGTTTGTAAGGTTTAAAACTGTACATCATGCCTGGTTACTGATGGTTGCTGATATACATGAATAAATATTATTATAATGGCTAGCCCTAATAATTAGCTGCAGTAGGACTGCTCCCATCTCAGAAACTCAAATGAAAATGATCTGTTTCCAAGTCATAATTAAATACTTGAGGCATCATTCGTGTGCAAGTTGGAAACTTGTATTTATGATTATTCCAATAGCACACAAAGGTGGCATAAATACAACATTTTGGATGGATCACTCAAAGGATTTGTGGGTTCAATGACCTCATTACACCTGAACACAGCAGGGTGATTTCCCACTTCAGCACACCTAATAATCCTTTTAAATAACTGGTGTGTGTGTGTATGTGTGTGTCTGTGTTTAAGAAGTCTAGTGTGCTGTCCCATGGACTGAAACTGATGACTACTATTGGATGCAATAAATGTTTAATCAAAAGAAATGGTTATATTCTGAGCCCAAGAGCTGAAGTGGGTGAAATCTAACACAAAACATCCAGAAAGGAGTCAGTTCCCTCCCCTACTGAAGTGAAGTGATGGTCCCAGAACAATTTGGAGGCTATTTGCCAAGACGCCGAATCAGCAAGAAGTTTGGTCGACTTCCCAGATGGCTATTCAATTTAGCAGTAGTTCATGCCATGGGGAGCATTTT
Organism: Tachysurus vachellii; assembly: GCF_030014155.1. Taxonomy (NCBI): domain Eukaryota; kingdom Metazoa; phylum Chordata; class Actinopteri; order Siluriformes; family Bagridae; genus Tachysurus; species Tachysurus vachellii. Next base: position 7,174,895 of record NC_083483.1, on the reverse strand, counting down.
ATTTAGACATAATATTCTGGCTGGCTGAACCAATGACGTTACAAATACAGCAAGATGTTCTCACACATTCGATGCCAGAGGTGTCCATCTGTTCTACTAGACACTGTGCATCCTTTGACCATGTTCCCTAAACTAACATACCTTCTAAAAGTTGTCATCTTCATTAACATGTTCGTTTCGATCATATTCAGGAGCTGCTTTCTCCTGATCAGGGGTACAGTGGAGCTCAAAAACAGTAGGCACAAGACCGGAAAACATCTTAACAGTATGTCAGTCCATTTCAGTGGTGTGTTGAATTATGCATGGTGGCTTAATGGTTAGCACGTTTGCCTCACACCTCCAGGGTTGGGGGTTCGATTCCCGCCTCCGCCTTGTGTGTATCAAGTTTGCATGTTCTCCCCGCGCCTCGGGGGTTTCCTCCGGGTACTCCGGTTTCCTCCCCCGGTCCAAAGACATGCATGGTAGGTTGATTGGCATCTCTGGAAAATTGTCCGTAGTGTGTGATTGTGTGAGTGAATGAGAGTGTGTGTGCCCTGCGATGGGTTGGCACTCCGTCCAGGATGTATCCTGCCTTGATGTCCGATGACGCCTGAGATAGGCACAGGCTCCCCGTGACCCGAGAGAGTTCGGATAAAGCGGTAGAAAATGAATGAATGATATACTTAATAAGTTATGTGTTGAATTATATATTAAAGCTTGGAGATCACCAGAACAAACATAAGTCAAGGAAGTGATTGTTTATCTGAATTATTAGCCTTCATTCACATATCCCTCATCAAATTTGTACTGTACATGGCTAGAGGGTACAGAACAGAAACAACACTGATGACACACAAGTTTAAATATGGAATAAAAATAACACGATGTTGGATTTTTAAATCTTGGTTCTCTATCTTCCTCCAAACTCCATAAACTTGCAGACTCTGGGATTAGTTCAAACAAGTACGTGAATGGTTGCCTGCAATGGACTGGTATCTCATCTTTGGTGAATTCTCCTATCTTAGGTAGTTAAGAAGATTTAACCTAAATTAGGAGTAGTCACTTGAACAAGCAAACACAATATTTTGCAGTATAATAAGACAATTTCAAGTTAAACATTTCTAAAACAGGTGTAAAATCATATCATTTTGTTGTTTGCAGTGTACGTTAACAGCAAAATTAAACCAAATAATAAAAGGGACACTGTTAGAAATAAAGACAAAAAATAAAGAAACAACCTAATGTTGAATTCACATCTGAACATAACAGTAAGAACCGAACACAACAAGCATCACTAGTCCCTGAATGAATCACCAACCGACAGACAGGACAAACCGGTCAGGCTATCCCTGTGTGTGTGTGTGTGTGTGTGTGTGTGTGTGTGTGTGTGTGTATGTGTGTTTGAATGACAGAATCTTTGTTTAATAAACAATTCTGCTTGTAAATTAATAATTTAATGAGAGGAGAATATGTTTCATAGTTTATACACAGCTTTGACAAGATAGTCTACAGTGTTGTTATAAGGCCAGATCTACAAATACTGAAAAAGAAAAAAAGTCAAAAATAAAACAAAAAGTAAGAATAGTAATGAAGAGCTTTTACATGTGAATTACAAAAGAAATTGCTATGAGCTGAGAAGCTGGCAGGAGCAGATAATAATGTAGATCACTATGTTTTTTATACCATTTTGCTTTTGTCCTCTGTTTGTTTTTTACATGTCATTTAGCTGTGCATAATTCTGCAATTGACCATTAACAATAAATGCAATAAAAGCGATCTACTTTATAAAGAATTGAGTAAGTGGCTGAATGGAAATGACATCATATGTGCTATGAGGTGAGATCCATGAGCGATTGATGAGGAAATGTATGACTCAAAGCAAATTACTCTGACTTACTGCTTATGTTGTGCATCATAAGGTTATTATTAGCAGTATTAAAGACCCTGCTGAGAAAGCAGGATAGAAGGATAAAAGTTGTGGTGAAAACATTGTATTGACCAAAGAAAGAATTAGAGTGAGTGCAGATAATCAGCATAAGCAGACATGCATTACTTTACAATATACTGCTGCTGAATGACCAAATCTGATTGGTCAGATTGTGTATAGATTTTGTAACAGCAGCTCCGATGGTAGAGCAAAATATGAATGCACTAATCAATATTATCATTTCTATCATAACAATATACACTCTTATTGAGAATACTTCATATAAATTAATTTAAATATGTTATTGTGTAGTGGTTGGCGTTTTTGCCTCGCAAATCCAGGGATTGGGGTTTGATTTCTGTCATGCTTCAGGGGTTTGGACCTGCCCAGTCCAAAGACATTTGGAGGTATTTTAGGCTGATTGGCATCTCTTTATTGTCTGTAGTGTGTGAGAGTGTGTGATTGTACCCTGTGATGGGTTGGCACCCTGTCTATGGTGTCTGTCAACTAAAGAGGAGATGTGAACTCCATGTGATCTTTTGAATCTAAATATATCTAATATTAATCTTGAATTTTGTATCCTATTAATCTTTATATTATTCTTTATAATAACCTTTTGTTCTATGTTTATGTTCTGTAAAGCTGATTTGAGACAATGTCAATTGTAAAAAGCGCTATACAAATAAACTTGAGTCTCCAGTGTGACTGCTCTGGCAAAGTAATCTGACACAGGAAGGATTTTGAAAGCAGCATTATTGTGTTATTCAAGAAAAAATAAGAAGCAACAGAGAAACATAACATCGGTTATAACAGTTTACAGGTGTCCCATAACATTAACGGAAGTGTTGCCTAGGAATTGTTGTTCTTTAATTAATATACAGATTAATCATTGGTAAATGACATTAGAGGAATAAAACAGTTCACGAGTCATGTTAAACATGAAATAATGGGATGCGGTTAAGGTGTTGGATTATTGATCAGAAGGTCAGAGTTTGAGTCCCAGGTCCACCAAGCTAACTCTGCTGGGCCCCTGAGCAAGGCCCTTAACCCTAAAATGCTCAGGTGTATAAAATGTAAGTCACTTTGGAAAAGGGGGTCTGCTAAATGCTGTAAATGGAAATAAGCTTCTGCTAAAAGTAACAGCTATTTTATTTTATGTTTAATTCTTCACAGAGGTTTCACACTGATGCAGCAGTTAAATTCAGACAAACTCAGGAGTTAAAGCTAATGTTTGAGTTTCACTGATAAGAGAGTTGCCACAACACAGTCACCATTTAAGGAGCTTCGCACCAAACGTAGCAAAAATATAAAACTAAATAAAATGGAGGATGTAGGACTTGTACACAAATCCATGAAACTTTTCTAATTGTACATTGTGAAAACTCCAGATATTATCTTTCAGGTGATGTTATCTAGTTGGAACATTCATCGTTTGGTGTTTGAGTTGAGAAATTCACCAAAACACATTTAGTGTGTGCAACTTTTGAACAAATTATTTGTTGCTTTTTCCCCCTAAGATCTCTAATTTGTCTGTTGACCGAATATCTGTAGGTCCATATTTAAACCTAAATATATACCCACTATATAAATGATAATTTCAAAGAAGTACAAACAGCTAAACAATGCTAAACAACAAAATTATTGGCACCTGTCATGAGAATGGGTGCAAGTTAACGTATTAAATCAGACATAGTTGAAACTGTCTATTCAACCAGTTAGAGCATCTTGTTCCTTGAAGCCCAGCAGCCTAGTGCTTATATATAAATATGAAGTTTTACACCTTAAAAAAACAAAGCACTTATAACGCAGTGTCAATTGGGAACGATGCCATTAAATCAGGAAATTCTGGATCTGCTTAAGGGGTCACGTGTAAGTAAGTAAGTAGGTAAGTAAGTAAGTAAGTAAATGTTATTGTAATATGAATGCATTTTAAGTGAATCATTAGAAAGCCCTTGATGTCCTCCTGGGTGATAGTTAACCACATTTTGTGTGTTTGCTAAAGCAGTGCTAAACATACAATCCAGTAACTTTCATCTCTGTTACTCAACAGCAAAACACAGCCATTGGGCTTATTTTATCAAACGTTAAGTAAATATGTATGTAAATATGTGCACAAGCCACATTACACTTATTTATTTGTACTTCATGCATATCCTGTTTGTGAAACAGCTCATCTGCATGTAGTGACGCTACTAAACTCCTTCATATTTGAGTGTACACACAGCTAAGATCCAGAAATGAACAAATCAGAGGAAAGGCTGAAATGCAGAAGTGGGAATTATTATGACTCTATTCTTATGCCAAAAAAATAAAAAAAAATTCAATAAAATATAATATTCATGACATCAAGTGAGCGCTAAATCTTCTGTTGTTTGTTTAAGTGCGCACAGACCACTGGCCTGTCCTCTGTTAATACACTGCCATTTCTTTTGTCAGAATTGATTGATTAGATTTAAATGTCTAAATTCATATACTGTTCTTTATTAACATAAAATATCTGAGTTTTACAAAGTTTTCTCTATGATATTTTTATTACCCGCATAGTAAACTGCGAGTATGTGTTTTTGTTACAGGCTATAAGTCAATCTGGACAATCATGAGCAGTAACAATCTATAGAACTAGCTAAAATAATCTTATGCATGAATTTACCTCCATTCAGGAGCGTGAGTAGGCTACAGACGTCTTTTTCTTTTTACTGGAATTTCATGAAAAAAAGATTTCTTGTCTAAATGCTCGTATGAGTGATGTCATAGATGAGGCCCCTTTTCAGCAAGAAACCTTAAGATATGACATATTTGGGTTAATACTAGAGATAGCACAATACCATTTTTTCTATTCCAACATCAGTAAGGAAACACAAGTCTCTGTAGAAAGTTCTTTCCAAACCCATTTCCAAACTCTACCTTAAGTAACAGGATAATCTTTCTCTGATATCTGATCTACCATCATTTTGTGTGTATCAGCTAGATACAGATATTGGATATTGGATCAGTACAATGTCTAATTAAAACATATTTGAATGGATAAATTCAAAGTTCATTTTCTTAGATTCCATATTGAAAGTAAATAAAGTTGACTTTCTAAGACACGCGCACACACACACACACACACAAACACACACACACACACACACACACACACACACACACACACACATTTAGTGTAGGTGCTTCTATGCTGATGTATCAGCATGAAATGTACAGAAATCCCCAGGAGATCTTAAGACTACTTAAACGCTTAGTAAAAAATGTACAGCATGAATGAAGGTTGTTCAACAGCTTGTTCATCAAAGATAAAAAAAAAATTGTAGCAGTGGTTTAATAGTCAGGTTCCAGAGAACAATACCAGGTGACGCGTTTTAACGTCAGCAATTTGACAGTAAAAACGTAGCCATCAGATCTTTAACCAGGAAGGAACCTACTTTAAACACCTGATGTCCCAGACAAGGAGTGAGCCTCTGATGATGAATCATTCATCACCGTGTCACAATATTCCACTGCAGGGAGGTTAAAAATATTCACATTAAGCAGAAGTTGGGACATCAGAGGAAGTTGTCAGTCATTCTTCTCGATTTTAGCTTTACTCTTCACCATAGCCGTGCCGGGAAAACTGTCCAGATCATGAGCAGTAGCTCAAAACCTTTGTGGACCAACAAATAAAAATGGTGTAATGATAAGAGGATGAATTTATAGTACGTGTATTTTCCCATGCATACAAATATGGTACACTGTAATAAGGAATCACTTACAATATTACATTTAATACATTATGCTGTAAAAGGTGTAAAATTCGGCTTTCTGTAGATAAAAACCCAGAAAAAACCTTCTCCATTTTTATAATGAATAAACATTCTAGTGGCTTTGCATATCCAAATAACTGAAAGCTTTATTAACTGCGTCACTGTATTTAATTTCCAAACAGTATCAGATACAGTAAGGTTTTTTTTTAACCAATATTATCTGATAATATACAAACTACAAACTGTAGCAATAAAAAAGTACAGTAAGTAATAATTAAATATTGGCCTATTGTCTGATTTTACAGCATCACTTAATAGAAGTTATTTTCTATTTACAATATGATATGAATGTTGTTTGGGGAAAAAGTGCAAGTGGATTTGTATGGTTTGTGATTTTTGTGGTGGTGTAAACATGGATGTGTTGATACCAGCACTGATCTCATGGATGGTTCTGAGACTAGATTAAAATGCTCTGATACCAACAAGTGACGTAAACCTAGTGTCTTGCTAAACAAAGGCTGGCACAAAATGGCAGCAATCTGGATGAGTTTGACCTTTGACAATCAGATCAAAGAAAGAAAACCTGATCCATGATATCTCTGACTGCTTAACAATAAGTAGGTTATTATTTGTGGTATCTGTATTAGTATCAGTATTGGTAAGAAAAGTAAGCTGGTAAGAAAAGTAAGCAGTAACGCTAATTACTGGTATGGCTTCTCAAGACGAATTATTTCGGTTTGCGAATATATAAAATGTTACTGAGTCATTCACAGACCAGAGCTTGTTCTGAATGCCTATTTTCAATTAATACAGCTATAAAAATAATAAAATGTTACCTCGGTGATTAGAAAGCTAATAACAACAACGGGGCATGTATGGGCATGCCTTTTGTGTGCATGTTGTGCTTTCTTTAAATTGCATGAGTCATTTCCAGCTCTAATCATCCAGACGTAGCAGGTTTTGTTACACAAGCTTCATTGTTCACTCCCATTATACAAAAATACATGCCATGAATGTACACAAGTACCAACTCTGGTGCTACAACAACATGGTGTAAGTTAATCGTGTGTGTGACCTTTTAAATGCTTATTTATCACTGAGTCACACATGGCTGAGAAATAGCCTTCAAACTGACCTTAGTAAACATTAGAGCCGGATTTACGGGTTATATGGATCACACCATGCGACAGAAAATGGCATTTATATCTAACACTACATCTGTGTCTAGCTCATTACATCATTATATAAAAGGGATCTGGTTCTTTACCTCTATATCACATCATTTCTTAACTTAAGCATGGAAAACTGATCCCAGAACAGTTATTAATCGAGTGTTGCCATAATTGTGACAGTAAAATGTGATCACTTTGCCACTTTTGCCTGTTGTGTTTTGTGTATTCTTCACTCATCCTTTAGCATGAGTTTACAAATGCCGCCATCTTGTGGCTGATTTTGGACGATCATTCAATATTTTAGTTTAGCGAGGAAAAAAATAACATTATATGAGTCAGGATCTAATTCTGTCGGTAGAATCATGTTTATGAATTAAATTAAAATTCATATATTTCCTGTTTGTTTGTCTTTATGAAATATCTTGTTTGCTGATATTTAGTCCTCCTTTGTACTTTAGCAAATCAAATGAATATAATTTTTATTAAAGGATCAGTAGTTTATTTGTTTGTACCTACAGTACCTAGCAAATGTTACTAGGTTTTATCCCTTAGTTAATATGCTAGCTAATAGATTTCCTACAGGCTGTTGTGCTAACTGGTTTACCTCATAGCTAGTATACTAAGTAACTAATTTACTATCATGCTAATATGCTAACATACTGGTTTACCTCATAGCTAGAATGCTAACTAACTGATTTAGTATCAAGCTATTATGCTAACATACTGGTTTACCTCATAGCTAGTTAGGAGAGTAAGAATGAGAACTTATACCCTTCACTGTAATCTCACTTGCTGTTTATTGTTTATTTATTAAGGCATTTTTGTGACAGCTAGCTATTAGCATTCAACTAGTTTGTATAGTCAGTTATTAGCTATTATGCTAACTACATGGTTTATATTTTTACAGATAGCTATTAGCATTGAACTATTTTGTACTGGCAGTTTGCATTTTGTTACAAAATTAGCTAAAATTTTAGAGATAAATAAAGAGTTAGGGACTACAAGTGCTTTTATTTAGCTTTAAAAGGCACCAATTTATTAGTATCAGCAGTGTGGGACTTGAGGTGGACATCCTTTTCTTTTATGAATCCTTCTTGTACTTTCATCCTTTTAGTTGTTTTCTATATTTCCTCCTTTAACATAAATAAGAAATTTGAAGTTTTACTTCAACTTTTGCCCGAGTATTTATTTCGATGAGTAATTGCACTTTCACATTTTAAGAATTTATGTACTTTTATCACCTTTGACAACACAAATATATTAAGGTATTTTGGTGCATCACAGTATAATTTAGTACCCTGTACAATGTCTAAGTGGGCTTCGTTGTTTGAAAACTTTCTAGCATAATTCGAGGAAGACACCCAAAATTAGTGTTTTTTGTAACTTCATATACAAGACTGTAGTGAAACATTCAGCTAAATCAATGTATAGTCATCACACACAGCCTATTTTACGAGCAAAAAACAATCATTTATATCTAGCTATTAAAGTAAAATAAAAAGTAAAGCAAAGCATTATCATTTAAAAACAACCATAGAAAAAAAACCTTTAAACAGGAGCTTGTTTTGATGCAAAATATAAAATCATTTTAATTTTATCTGAACGTACAAATCGACATAGAAATGCAGCATTTGTGCAGTAACCAGGAGGAGATGCTACATGAGAAAAGAAGAGCTACACGCAGTCTTGCACATCACAAAAAGAAAGAAAATCAGTCACAGTGGAAAAATGGAGGAAAATAAATAAAGAAAGGTCAGTCCAAGGCCTCAGATTTGTCAGGACACAAATGCTCATAAACCTTTTTCAACAGGTAAAGTTTCACAAACTGCTTACTGTGCAGAATCAGAAGGTAAAGATGCATAGAACATACAATGGTAAAAGTAGTAGACTCGATATTTTCAGTTTTTGGATCAGGGACCAATTCTGAAGCTGTCCACAATGAGGAAATAAAATTAATTAAAACTATTTGCAACCTGAGAAAAAAGTAGGTCATGAATGATATGGGCTACAAGAACTTGTCATCTTACAGGATGTTTTTTGGTCATTTTCATTTATTGGACTATTATAGGACTCGTGTTATATTTAGTTAATTGTTTGGTAAGATAATGTATACTTATAGCCGAACATACGCTTGATTTCGCGCTCTGAAGTTTACTTGGGGTCATCAGCATTATCGGTACAAAACTAGCAAAAATATTTGCCACCCAGCATAAATTTTCTATTGTATTTTTAAAACCTGAAAGACCAGTGCTCTGTTTAATATTTAGTTCTAATGCATTGGTCACTTAAAAATTTCACAAACAAAATTTGTATTTTTTTTTTTTTTGTATCAATTTGATTGGCGTCAATTACATGAAAAGCAAAAATGTAAACAAATTATAAATTTAGTAATCAAAATTGGAAAAAAAGTGACCACTTCTTTTCAGTAACAAACCACATAGAACTGAATCAGTTTCAGCACAGTGCTCAGTGATACACGGTGTGAAGGGTTTTCCAAAGCCGCCACACGTTTTTCAAACTCTAGACTTTCCTGAACTCATAAGAAAGAAAGGAAGAAAAATCACACTTCAGTTCCAAACAACTACACTCAAAAGATGCACTGCACTTCGACATTTATGTTCCTGATAAATGTTAAAGGCTTTTCGACAGGAACATCAGATTATCGAATTGAGCTCATTACCTGAGGTGAAAGTCACTCACATTGCATTTAAATGCAAATCTCATCATTATTTCTTCAGTCAACTCCTCTCTGTTCATGCCAATATCTGTGAGGAAATAACTGCTAATTTATTCAGTCGTATCTGTTCAAGTTAATTCTGCATGGTCACTGGTACACAGCATACAAGAGCTCTTCTCTATTTTGATGATCATTTGACCGTGCACTAGAATGGCAACCATATTGACAGTCGACCAAAGTGATCAGCTGATGTCCATTTCACTAGGAGATGTGAGTCATCAACTGTGAGATGTGTTCTTGGATAGGTCTAAGGTCTAAAACCTTTCTAGCAAAATTTCTTTGCCAGAAAGAATTCAGACATGTTTATGTAGCTTGTTTGTTAATCAAGCTAATTAACCAAATATTTATAATTGTTATTTTAGTGTTCTTAAATTGGGGAGACAAAGTGTGTTATTAACAGAAATACTCATATTTGAACACACAAACAAACCAAAAAAAAAACAAAACAACGACAAAAAAAAAAAAAAAAAGGCAGATAATTCGACTCGTTTCCAGTGACAGCAATCAGTCAGATTTCTAGCTATCATTTTAATATAGGATTGATGTTTCCCTTTCAAGATACAGTAAACATTTCTAGCTTTCCAAAATGGACATCAAGCTGTAATAAATCTTCAAAAAGGTCTGGAAATTTTCTCTCTTTGTTTTGACCCTCCACTATACCGACTGATTGCTCGTCCTGTGAAACGGTTCAATTTCCATCATCGTGCCTGTAATGAAGATTTGTGCAATGTGTGGCTTGCAAGACTGGTTTTTCAAAGGAGGTAATAAAATGTTGTGTGCAGGCTTAACTAGTACATGATGTGTGAACCACAAGCAGGCCACTGGACCAGTAAACATACCGGAAACCCATGAGATGCATTTGGTTAGCCTTACACACGTACGAGGCACAAAGCAGGAGTGGCATGTTCACAGCGTTCGGTTATCAGCACAGGGCTTCCTCTTTCAGTTTTTACGTCTTTAGCTACGGTCAGTCTTTTTTGTTTTTGTGTAAATCAACAGGGACTGTGCACTGTAGAGCCTGTGCGTGCGAGTTAATGGTTCGGCGAGTGGTTACGGATGATGAGAGACTCGACAAGCTGCTTCAGTGGCCCGCTACCTTTCTTGTGGCTCCTGAATAGACAGTGACTATGACGACGGTGAGGATCGAGGAAGGCCAAGGTCATCGAGGGCGCTTCCTGGTGACGAAGATGAGCACGCGGCGGATGGCGAGGAGTCGGTCTTTCAGTGATGTCATTGCCAAAATGGTGAGCTGAGCTTTATTCTCTAGAGGCAGCACAGCCAAGAGCCACCAGCACCACGCCGGCCCACTCGGGTTCCCCTGAAAACACAGACATAAGATACATTTGTTTATTTGTTTAATCTTAAGTAATCTGTATGTACTCTGTTAATCATGGAACTTCATGGAAAACACAACGACTTTTAAAACCCAATATGATCAGTCAAGGTATTAGTCCATTAGTACAGGCTGAAACATAAATGTGCTTCCAAACTAGGTATGTATTTGTTTGTTGTTGTTCGTTAATGTTTAAAATTGGTTAGCACTGGCTAGTGTTAAAGAGGTCTTTAAGGTCATGCTGTGATTACATTGATATGCATCCTGGAATGATGTTTCACCTGTGGGTTGGGGTCTTTTGCAGGTAGGTGACCAAAGTGGCTCAGGATCTGGCTTTTCATGTTGTCTTTGAGAGATGTGAACCAGGCTGTGGCCTGATCATACACCGAGTCATGCAGCTTCAGGAGCTCGGATAATTCCTCTCCTTCCACCTTCCACACACACAAAAACATCAGGATGTAAGACACAGACAATCCTTACATCACAAACACATTCTCACTCCCACTTCTCTCTTGTACCTTCTTGTCCTCCAAATATTCGATCTTGGCCGTGTTGTAGCCGTCTCTCTGACCATGGCTGAGCACTTTGAAACGAGACATGCCAACCGTATCGACCACCGAGCGACCGTCAGGGAAGAACTTCACGTCTTTCACCTCCAGCATGCAGCCATAATCTGCAAAACTGTTGAATCAAACACATCCTGACGTTAGGCTTTGCACACTGTGTCCTACATTAATTGTGTTGGAAGAGACTCTTGTTCGAAAAAAATTGTTGTCTTGAAGCCACCCACCCTTTCAGTTCGTCTGAAATGCACATGCCAAACTGCTTGGTTCCTGTTTCCATGGCCCTGCGGATCATCAGCCTATAGCGAGGCTCAAATACGTGCAGCGGGCAGGGGATTGTGGGAAATGCCATGGTGCAGACAAAGATAGGAACTTCTTGGTTCAAGCTGGAATGGAAAAAATTAACAGCATAAATGACTTTAGCATTACACACCAATAAAATCACACTCGCTCTTAGAGACAGGAATGTTTTTATGCATCACATGCAGCTTTCATTAGAAATGAGATCGGTTTAATAGGCTACAAAATGTCTATATAACCATAAAATCAGTACTTAGAAGGTAGAATAAAAACAACGTAAGCATCTGCAGAGTTATGTTGTGAGACGGACTCACTTGGACAGTTCTTTCATTTCTTCTTCATGCACTTTCCTCCTCTCTTCCAGCTCCTCACGCAAATAGAGCTGAAGTACCTCCTCCATCAGGAAAGTCTTTTTGAACCCTCTTGTGGCAAGATACTGCAATTACAACAAAGAAATTTTGTGTTTTTGTCCAGCAATCAGGTTTCAAATTGAGTTTGAACTTTCTGTGACTTTCTGTGAACTTTCTGTCACGTGTGAATCATGTTTTATATGAATACAATTCAGAGTAATAAAACCTAAAACAACATACAAGCTGACTTTATTAGAAGGAAGCTGTTAGAGGGCCAAGCGTTGCTCCTTGTGGAAAACCATATATGGTCAACAAACCTACCAATAATTCTCCCACAGGTCACAAAGACTAAACCACATTTCACTTTTATTTACAAGAAAATCCTTTGTCATCTAATGATTATATAGTAAATATTAGTATAAAAATATCTATTTAAAAGATTAACTTTATTTTTTAACTTTTTTTTCATGAAACTACCAATTTGTAGTACACACACCACTCCATCTGTGTATCCATATATATTTGGATAAAATGGCCAGAAATTTGATCATTTATTAACATGTTTGCTTCAAGGCATTTTAAAAGGGCTAGGAAGTGGCTCAGTGACTTTGGCCTACTGATTTCAAGGCTGAGAGTTTGACTAAAAGGAGCCATTGTTGGGCCCTCGAACAAGGCCCTTAATCCTCAAATGCTCAGTTGTATAAATGAGTCACTCTGGATAAGGTTGTCTACCAAATACTGTAAATGTAAATAACTAAGAAAGACCCAAAATGTAGTGTCTTTAGAGTCCAGCCTCTGTAACAGAATCAATAGTTATACTGTATAAGGTCTCCCTGATGTGAAGAAAGCGATAGTCCAAGTAAAATACTATTTACTGTACAGTGCCTCATTATCCAAGTCTCAACCCAAACATGAACGCTGTGATTTTCTAGTCCTGCCAAACAACATGTTTTGTACTCGTTACAATCTGCCTTTGTGAGGAGGGATTTGATCTGTACATTCTTGAAACTTTGAAGAACTCTTTGAAGTTATGAAAATTATGATAAATTCTATCAGTACACTTATTCTGGCTGAGCGGCTCTTGGATGAAACCAGAAGTGCATTTGGTGCAAGGGGTTTCAAAATGATGAGCACCGTCTCAAGATTGTCAGCCTCAGGATGAAGAACATAGGAATTACTAGTGGTATATGATGTACTGAGACGTTTGCATGCTTAATGAAGACGGCACAGATTGAACTGTATCCTCAATGCTGATTTCCATTCCATCAGCTACCTAATGTTCCTGCAGATGGAACATTACTCCGAAAGCAAATGTAACAATGTTAATGGCTTTTAAAACTTTTCTACTCAGTGATTAAGTAACATTTACGACATTTAGCAGACAAGATCGTATCCAGAGCAGCATAAATGTATGCAACTAAGCAATTGAGGGCTATGGGCCTTGCCGAAGGGCCCGACAGTGTCAGCTTGGTGGTCCTGGGATTCAAACTCACAACCTTTCGATCAGTAGTCCCACACTTAACCACTGAGCATACCACATTACCTTCCTTTAAAAACCAGCCGTGCTTGTGGTGGATGGCAACAGGACAAAAACCCAAAGTTATACACTACTAGTCAAAACTTTAACACCACCTGCTCGATGAAGTTGATTATTTAACAATAACAAAATGCCAAAGTGTTTTATTCATCTTATACCATTGCACGTAAAATATGAATGTTGTCACTGATAGTCATGTTGTCAATTTATAATATGTTATCACTTGTGGTATAGAAGTTACGAACAGTAGCTCCCTCACCAGCCTCCTTTTTTTTTTTTTTTTTTTAAGAGGTTAAAAGATCTGAATCTCTCTGACATTCATGTGATTCTGAATTTAATGTTACAGTCTTTTATATGACTGTTACAAAGCCTTGACACTGGAGACTCTCACACTAAATACCCTGGACAGACACACAAGACAATGTAGAGATGCCAATGCATGGGGACAATCCATGATATTTACAAAATCTCTGGAGTGTCCAAAACACAAGCTTCTGTGAATGACTTGTTACTATAGAAACAATCCTGCATTATGTTTTGCATAATGTAAATCTGTGCCTTGAATTACAACGAGAGCTACCGTCAGAGCTGATGTGATTAATTAAATCATCGTCAACATTGTCCACCCAATCACCACCCAAGGACAGGCTAAACACTTATTTGATGCTAATCCTAATAAAAACTGTGTTGTGGGAAACAGTTTAGTACCTTTATTATTAAATGTCTTATTAAACCTAGTGCCTTATAGTGTCACTAATACCATAGCACATAGGGGTGTAGAGGCAGCATAAAAGAAGGAACAAATCTTTGAACTCAAAGCATGCTATGTACTGGAAGGGGAAATAAAAACAGTTTGTTCCAGAGTGTACTTATTGGATGTCATGATCTTTCACAAACTGTACTTCCTTATTCAGCAAACACGTTACTACAAAACATGTGTACACTGTCAAGCCACGTGTTTGAAGTCAATACCTCTGAAAGGTTCTCTTTGCATAGAGGACAGTTGGGGTTATGATCCAGGCAACGTTCCAGACACTTGAGACAGAAGGTGTGTCCACAGGGAGTGGTGACAGGCTCGTAGAACAACCTAGTAAACCGGAGACAGATGGTACACACGATTATCTTTCATTACCTTTTACCTGTGTTGTGTAACTGTACCTAGTTTTATAATTCTTTGAAAAACTGGTTTGTGGCATAGTGTACAAATGACATCACGCTCCGTCTTAGAACATTCCGTTCCAGAATAATCACGTGGAATAATCAGACTCGAATTACCAATAAGGTCACGTGGAATAATCAGACTCGAATTACCAAAAGGATTATCTGTATCTTTGTATATCTTAGCGCTGCATCAGGTTTAACAAGCCCTCAGCAATTTTCTGATGTGCCTCTTAAAAAAAGAAAAGGAAAGCTGATGTACAGTTAAAAGTTATTGTTTTTCGTGTATTTTTTTTCTCTGTTACACAATTTTCCCGTCTGCTCCAGTTTGTCCGACCTGTTACTTCCCACCTACCGGCTTGTTCTTTCGGTCACATGGCAGTGAACAACTGGCTAACACGTGCTTCCTCTGGGACTCTTCACCTCTCATGTTGAGTTACATGGCACTGGGAGGAAAACGCTATCCACCCTCTTCTCCATACACAAGCTCGCTGACCTACAATTGGATAGTGTTGCGGTGATTGACACAGGAGTGACAGTATGCCATCTCCCACCTAGAGAGCATGGCAAACCTTTTCTCTTAAATCTTTTATAATGCTACATTGATCCGACATGTAGCAGTAGATAGAAACCTCTGATCAGAAATCACTTCTCTACTCTAAACCATTTTGTCCCGGAGACTTCGTGTTCCTTTTAAACAGCAGCCGGTAATTTTTAAAAGCTGACTGTGACATGCAACATAACCTAATAATCCCAGCCTTCCTCTTTCTTCTTCCAGTAAAACAAAAGCCTGACATGCAGAAAAGAAAACGAGCCGTCGTGTTCGGCGACAGTTACGGCTGAAACGGTCATTAAGCCATCAGAAGTGTGGAAGCACTTTATTAAATTAATTTGCAGGCTTGTCACCGAGCACCACGTGTGGTGTATTGAGTGGATGTGGTGAAGCTTATCATCATATTTGATTACAGTTAAATGGTATTTTGATCTATAGAACTTGGAAAAGAAGACTTAAAATCCAGCATAATATAACCACAGGAGTGCCCACATGTCTAATGTACCTCATGCATAAAGAACACTCCATGTCTGCACTGTCCAAGAGATGAGACGGTACTGTCCTCGTCCCGTACTGGACAGGGGTCGTCTGTGAAGAGTTCGGTGGATCTGAGAGAGATGTAAAGAAGGAGTAGGGTACATGACTGGTAGGTTTATTTAAAAAAAAAAAATAAAAAAGTAGTAGTATCTTCTACAAGACAGAAAAAAGCCTTCTTCGAAAAATGCAAAATAAATTTCTCCTCAAAGAAAATGTCACATTATTAACAGTTGCTTCAAACTGTCTGTCCTGAGTCTGGCTATGCAGTGCATGTTTATTCCCCTCTGTGTACAACAATGGTAGTTTTTCCTTAATAATCTTATCTGAATCTTAGATGCAGAATCTTAGATTAGATGCAGTGCATCGTGCAGGTACAGATCTGTTAATGAATAAAACATCAGCAAGGCGTAAATTGTAATCTCAGTGACTTTGTGGCATGGTTGGCTGGTTTGACGATCTCATAACTGCTAGACTCCTGAGATTCACACACAAAACATCCGAGCAACTGTAGGCGAGAACTTGCTGCTTATGAGAGAGGTCAGGTAACAATGCTCATCCTAATGGAAAGGCTACAGTAAAGCTAATAACCACTCTTTACAACTGTGGTGAGCAGAAAAGCGTCACAGAATGCACAACCGGTCTGGCAATCTTCCGGTACCCCGACCACACCTTTACCTGTTTCTGTACGATACTGTGCTCTTGGATAATTGAGCTCTTGGGCTGATTGGATAAATGAATGAATGGGCTTTAAATAAAATTTTTTGCCTTTTTGATCCCTAAAGGTTTATACAGTACAGAAAAAACAGGAACATTCCATCACTCTCCAGCATACGTTCAGTACACAAGAGTACACAGATTTCATAACTAAAATTTCACAGTCGCACATTCAGTAAATGTCACAGCTGTAATTTGAGAGCGTACCTGCTTTGAGAATCTTGCTGGGAGGCAGAAAGACACCATCATCAGCCAAGCACTTTCTTTTCACACCAGAAGCCACGGGGAGGGAGGAGAGCACTGCTGCCAGGCTTTTAGATTCTTCGATGCTGCTCTCTGGCTGATTTAAGGAAGAGGAACTCGAACCGTCGCAAGCTTTGTTACTACCTAGTGCAGGGTCCTGTGAGATGAAAATACATCTCGAGTCAGTTGAGCACAACAATGCTGAGATTTTTATCTTGATGGAACACAAACATTCAGCGGTGCAATAGCTTACAAAAGGGGACAAAGACTGAGACCAACTATGGAGAGCATTTACATGTAGAGACGTACAGTTCAGTACAAAAGTCTGCCCCGACTATTAATAACTTATCGTTGCATTATCGTTCCATTTTTACATTCTACGGCATTTGGTAGATGCCTTTGGCGGCGCTGGGACTTAAACTTACAAGCTTCTAATCAGTAGTCCATCATCATGTCTGAAACACGACAAACCAATTATTCTATATTGAAAAAATAATAAATCTTGTTGAATTGATTGGTGTGTTGATGCTGCTGGTGTTGATCCATTTATTATAACAGCATGTCACAGGCAATACTTCTGGCCACAGTGATTATATTAACACTCTCCCAATAATATGTTGTTTCCATAGTAACCACAAGGACATGACAAGGACCTTACTGGTAGAAGTGGAATTATGGATATGGTGGAGTTTTCAATAACAACCGATTATGTGGCATTTTTGGAAGGAGTCTCCAGTGCCAGTGGTTTTGGTAACAGAGGTTAAGCCGTTTAGTTTCCACCACAAGAATGTGATCAGGTTCCTCAAACATTACAAACACCATTTTTCTTCCTGGTGAGGGAACGACCATTTAACCTTCAACAACTTTAATTGTGACCGTTATAAATGGCTGAAGCCTAAGATGAATCATTTACACGTGTCTATTCATTCATTCATTCATTTTCTACCGCTTATCCGAACTACCTCGGGTCACGGGGAGCCTGTGCCTATCTCAGGCGTCATCGGGCATCAAGGCAGGATACACCCTGGACGGAGTGCCAACCCATCACAGGGCACAGACACACTCTCATTCACTCACACAATCACACACTACGGACAATTTTCCAGAGATGCCAATCAACCTACCATGCATGTCTTTGGACCGGGGGAGGAAACCGGAGTACCCGGAGGAAACCCCCGAGGCGCGGGGAGAACATGCAAACTCCACACACACAAGGCGGAGGCGGGAATCGAACCCCCAACCCTGGAGGTGTGAGGCGAACGTGCTAACCACTAAGCCACCGTGCCCCCCTACACGTGTCTACATGTAATCAAATAAAGTGATTCATCATTGATTACAGTCCTATAACACCAAGCCCTGCTGTAGTTTAATCCCAACTTCTTTGTTTTGACCCGGACAAACTTTTGCACTTGACTGCACACAACTTTGTGTTATGTGAATTTATGTTATTTATGTCTAGGATTGAGCGTGTGGACGAACTTTGGAGCAGCCAGCTCTGGCTCCGTCCCTTGTCGGGGGAAAGTGAAGAGAGCCGAGAAGTGACGAAGGTTTGATGCGAGGGGATGAGCTTGAGGTTTGAAGCGGATGGAGGCGAGTGACCAGACCGTCGTTCTGAAAAATGGATGAAAACATCTCGCACAGGATCTGTGGAGAAAGACAGAGGCAGAAAGTTTGGAACATTTTCAAGGACAACAGAACTTTGTGTAAATGTGCCTCATCCCCCAAGGCCATTTGACGTCGTAATAACTCGAGGCAAACTGAATTTCATTCCCACTGGGAGGAAATACTGAGCTTCCAGCAACATTTTCTTCTTAACTTAAATGTTATTAATAATGTTAGTTATGCACAATGTGTGGAAAAGAAAAAATGATAAAGGAGGAACAAGTTTACCTTCTGTGCCTCTGACTTGACAGAAGTCCAGTCTGGCTTGAGTGCTACACAGATAAAATACTCCTGCAACGTCTCTTCTCTGCGGCCAACACAGCAAAGTGCTTTGGCTCTAATGTAGTGGGCCTGCTGACAGAACATCATAATTAATGCACGTCTTCTCATTACTGATGCGACAGACCAAAAACAATCCCAGTAGAAAAAGTTAACACCAGAACATTCAAAGGAGCCCCTTGTAATATAAAAAAGGGGTCTTGACCTGTAATAAACATAGGATTTTAAAGATTTTCTAGAAAAGCAGTATTTCGCAACGTCAACAAGGAATCTAGAAAGTCTTTCAATTAAACGCAGTTCAAGTTTGTTGCCTGAACAGGTTACAGACTGATGTGCATTCATCTTCGTACAGCAGGATAGATTCGTTCACTGGTTTTGTCTTGGAAGCTAGGTAGCTTTATTCTTAACGGCGTCGAAGCCCTAGCAGCTTCCAAGATGAATGAATCTACCCTGTGTTTTCATTATCCTTTATCCAAACGATGTCAATTTGTGCTTATAGATTTAAGTTGATCTAACGCTTTCATGTACTGTCTTGGTGCTAGCTGTGTGTAAAATCGAAAGACGAACAGCTGGATTAAACCTTGTGCTGCGTGTGCACACGTAGAGGAGTACGACCTGTCTGTGGAGTCAGATTCGCTACAGCTCCGAAAAGGGACGACGTGTTTATGAATTTGATTGGGATGAATTTTAACGAGTTATCGCTTTAATCCAACGTCCTTGTTGACAACAAGTGTCCCAAGTGATTATATGACTAATGCCACATATGAGATGGGTTTGTTGCCAAGCATTACCATTTTTTTCCAACACTTTATTTAGTATTTAACACAATGGATACAAGAGAATGCAAAATCTGTCATCATAGCTGACGAAAAATCAAACAAATATCACAATATCACAGTGACAATGTCCAGCATCATTCATTCAGATACTATTACTTACATCTAAAAGTACTGCAACAGCAAGGGCAATGGCCTTAAATGGCCTTAAGCCTATTCTTCTCAGCCTAAAAGTCTTTGTTGTGTAGCAAAAACAAAATAATTGTGCTTTAGATTATTATCTCACACAGCCCTAAAACATAAGAGATCCACCACAGTGCTTTACAGTGGGGATGGTGTACTTTTCACCGTAGGCCTTGTTGACTCCTCTCCAAACATAGCGTTTATGGTTGTGACCATAAAGTTTAATTTTGGTCTCGTCACTCCACATGACTCTGCTCCAGAAGCTGTCAGACTTGTCTAGGTGCTGTCTGTGTACTGAAGGAAGGCCTTTTTGTGGCATGGGTGCTTTCGCATGACAACTGGACCATGCAGGTCATGTGTGTTCAAGTGAAATCTTTCTTGGGCTACATACCTGACCATGGCTTTGTATCATTTACATTTACATTTATGGCATTTAGCAAACACCAGTATCCAGAGTGACTTACAACTGAGCAAATGTGGGTTAAGGGCCTTGCTCAGGGGCCCAGCAATGGCAGCTTGGTCCTGGGGTACAAACCCATGACCTTCCGATCAGTAGTCCAAAACCTTAACCACTGAGCTACCACATCCCACACCTCTTTCAACACCTATATCAACACCTCTTTATCAGAGTTTTAAATATCTCTCTGCTCACAGGCACTTTTCCAGAGTCCCTAAAAACGGCAGTTGTTAAGCCTCTCCTAAAAAAGAGTAACCTAGACAAAACCATACTTAGCAACTACAGACCAATCTCAAATCTTCCTTTTATAGGCAAGATCATTGAAAAGGTTGTTTTCAATCAGCTGAACAAATTCTTAAACTCAAATGGCTATCTGGACAATTTTCAATCTGGTTTCCGCCAGCATCACAGCACAGAGACAGTGCTCATAAAGATAATAAAATGATATTCGCTTAAACTCTGATTCAGGTAAAATATCAGTGCTGATGCTACTAGATCTTAGTGCTGCCTTTGACACGGTAGATCACACCATACTCTTACATAGACTGGAAAACTGGGTAGGGCTTTCTGGGATGGTCCTCAAATGGTTTAAATCATACCTAAAAGGGAGAGGTTACTATGTGAACATAGGTAACCATAAATCTGAGTGGACATCCATGACGTGTGGCGTCCCACAGGGCTCAATTCTTGTACCGCTTCTCTTTAATTTGTATATGCTCCCAATTGGTCAAATAATGAAAAAGAACCAAATTGCTTACCACAGCTATGCAGATGACACCCAGATATACTTAGCCCTGTCCCCTAATGACTACAGCCCCATTGACTCTCTATGTAAGTGCATTGATGAAATTAACAGTTGGATGCGTCAAAACTTCCTCCAGTTAAACAAAGACAAAACCGAAGTCATTGTATTCGGAAATAAAGATGAAACTCTCAAGGTTAACACACACCTTGACTCTAGGGGTCTAAAGACACAAAATAAAGTCAGAAATCTTGGTGTAATTTTAGAGTCTGACCTTCATTTCAGTGGCCATGTGAAAGCGATAAGCAAATCAGCTTATTACCATCTCAGAAATATAGCCAGAATTAGATGTTTTGTCTCAAGACAGGACTTAGAGAAACTTGTTCATGCTTTCATCACCAGCAGGGTGGATTATTGCAATGGACTCCTTACTGGGATCCCCAAAAAGACCATTAGACAGCTGCAGCTCATACAGAACGCTGCTGCCAGAATTCTGACCAGAACCAAAAAAATCTGAGCACATCACTCCAGTCCTCAGGTCCTTACACTGGCTTCCAGTTACATTTAGAATAGATTTTAAAGTATTGTTACTCGTTTATAAATCACTTCATGGCTTAGGACCGAAATACATTACAGATATGCTAATTGAATATAAACCAATCAGACTACTCAGATCATTAGGATCAGGTCAGTTAGAGATACCAAGGGTTCACTCAAAACAAGGTGCGTCAGCGTTTAGTTATTACGCCACCTATAGCTGGAATCAGCTTCCAGAAGAGATCAGATGTGCTTCAACAGTAGACACTTTTAAATCAAGATTAAAAACACATCTGTTTAACTCTGCATTTACTGAATGATCACTGTGCTGCTTCACACTGACTGCACTTTTTATCCAAATCACTTTTACTCCTGTTTTATTCTTTTTAACATATTTTAAACTGTTTTTATTAAAATCACATTTTTTTAACTGTTCTTTGTTTTTATTATGATTTTATGTGTCTCTTATTTTTACATATATTTTTTTCTCTCTCTTATAAATTGTTTTCTAATTTCTATGTAAAGCACTTTGAATGACCTCTGTGTATGAAATGTGCTATACAAATAAACTTGCCATGCCTTGCCTTAACAGTACTGTTGGGCATTTTCTTGTTGGGATGTCTTTTTATATCCTTTTCCTGCTTTATAAAAGTTCAACTACCTTATTACGCAGATCCATTGCGTTTTTTTTTAACACAGGTCCATTTGCTGTTGTCTTCCCCAAGTTGCAGTATCCAGCCGAGTCAGAGCATCACCTCATGAGCTGAGAAACTCTCTGACTATTTATGCGCAGACACTATTTACAATTACAATGAGCTACAGGTGTGGAAACTTCACTTTTCTAGCCATTTCAACTTCTGTGTGTCAACCTGTGTGTTTATAATGTGGCCAAACATTCAAGCATATGTAAACTGTTGATCAGGGTTGCTTCTCACCTTTGGTGATGCTGGTAGGAGGCGGCAAATGCTGTCGGCATCCTGGATCGCTTGGTTAAAGTTCTTCATGTCCATGTGTAGCTCGGCTCGCTGTGCTAGCAAACTAACGATGGAAGACGCTATGGGGGAAAAATAAATAAAATAAAAATTAGAGCACAAATTCAGTCAGTCAGGACATCATTAAAATGTGACCTTTGGCAAGGTCTGCTTCTGCTTTGTTTTTAAAATTTGCATGACAAGCTGGTGCCTTCTAGGCTTCATTAAAAGCATTTTGGCAGGAAGGACTTTTAAAGGTGCAGTTAGTGATATTTGGACTAATTAATATACCTACAATTATAGTCAAAGAATTTTAAATGATAATCTGTCATTTATAATTTTTGCCATCGAATGCTATTGTCTTTCAGAAAGAAAACTCAAAGCAAAACATGATTTCGATCAACTTGAGAAGCCGGGAATCGCTCAGGGGACAGTGGAAGGAATTATCAGTAATGTTTACGTTGTTTATCGGTTGAAGTTTACCTCGCTGCCAGCAAGGGGCTTAAAAATCTTCCAAGATAAAGCAGTTTCGAATAAGACACCAAAAGATTCAGATAAGATTATTAAGGAAAAACTACCATTATTGTACACCGAGGGGAATAAACTTACATACAGCTTAACAAAATCATGGGTGTAAAAAAGAAAAACGTCATGTGTAGAAGAGTTAGCTTAAATCTGCTATGCTAGCTAAAAGAAAACCACGTTTTTTCATAGAAAATTAATGAGATGATTGGGTTTTCCTTCATTTTTTTTTAGCAAAACAAAAGTATGGCTTGTTCTTCTGTACTAGCGTTCTCAGTTACCTGAACAACACTCGCTCTTCTGTTAATGCTAACGTACTAGCATTATGGCCATTCAATGTGCACTTTCCACCACCATTTTCAACCTTTTTCACAGAGATCTACATAAAAGCCATTTTGATTACCGTTACTATTGAAACACTAGCCAAACGAACCATCAGCAAAATAACATTGAACATATATAAGATTTTCTGTCCTTGCTCGGCATGTTATACATGCCAAAGTATGTGCATCATGCAAAACATATAGAAGCATCTTTATGTCTCTCTGGTCACTAATTTTACCTTTATTTGGTCACCAGTCTGTATCTCCCAGCTATACACACACACACCATACCCTTCATCCATATGGGGAATATAATCCAAGTGTATAGTTCACTGCATGGTTCTGTTTTCTAAAACAGAGCCTGAACTCTCCTTGCCATGCAAAAAAAACACAGGGTTAGCAGGTGCAGGAACATCCTATTTGAGTGTAATACCGTATCTGTGTAAAGATAGATCAAACGGGTCAGGTTAACCCAGACTTTATGTAACGTGCGCTCGTTTGGAACGGAAAACTGTTTTCTGATACACCAGAACGTTCCGTCTAAAAACAGAATGTTCCATCTAAAAATGGAATGTTCTATCTAAGGCCTTTATTAAATTGCTTTTTCCTGTAACCTAAAAGCTTTCTTGCTTAATCAAGGTGATCAAACATGTACTCTGCTCTGTTATGCAATAACTCCCTGAAATCTCATTTAAGCCATTCGGCATCTTGGATCAAAGCCAAAAGTAAAATGTCCTAACAAGAACCAGATCAAATCTCCGAGATCCAAAAATATGGCATTTCATAAGTGATCCATTTGTGTGTGTCACTTTACACAGGGGGACCAGCTCTCCACTGAATGGCTTTCTGAACCGAGAGATGCACGTCCCCTCCACCATCGACAATACATCGTCTTTTTGCTCAAAACGCCCGGCTGAAGCGTGACTAATGCGCAAAACCATAACAAGACACATGACTGGTTGTGTTCAAAGCTGAAGCTGTCACATTCAAACAACAAAGAAGGAGGAAAAAAAGAAGGAAAAAAAAAAAAAAACAGAATCCCACAGTTGGGCTGCTATCCAGCGCAGAGTGTCAATCGAGCATATGTGTTTACTCTTTGGCTGCCTCGCCGCATGGTGTGAGATGATAAGAGACGAAACCGCCAATATGAACGCCTACACGCTCCATCAGGGAAGAGAGGAAGAGAAAGCAGAAAGAACAGAAAGGCTAAGTCCCAAACCGCACAATATGGATATAGTGAGTAATTTTGCCAGAAGCTAGTCAATTTGGATAGAGATCTCAGAACTGATTGACAGCCAAGAAGGAAATTCCTCGGTTTAAAACACAGAACAAGGATAAAAGGATATGCTAGAGATTAAGTGGTTAACTTTTTTCTGTGAATAAGATTTTATAAATGTGAATCCTGGCTGTTCTACAGAGTTTTTTGAGTCATATGAAATTCATTTTTGAAAAGCTTGATGTTGCAGATGAAAAGCATGATAATTAGCCAATGATAATCAGCCACAGTAAACCTTAAGCTCCAAGATAATAGTTTCCTCATAACCAATCAACTGATTATGGCTTAGGGCTGGGGATGGACGGTGATTGCATTTCACCGTAGCACAGTTCCAACACACTGACGAAAGGGAAACAACAAAGTAAACTAAACGTTTCAGGGTGGTTTAGAACTGTCTCCATTTGGAATATCACTGATATCTAATCCAAGAAGAGCCATGCTAAAAAAAAAAAAAAAAAAGACAAATATGAGCTATAGCCCAAGAGGTGATCACAGGGGGCATTGAATAAGAATAGAACATGATCGTTGATCTTTACGGACCCCGTTTCACTTTTGTGTACTGCTAGAGGGGCAACTGGCCACTGAAGACCAGCAATCGTATCTGGTATATTCAATACAATTAATGCTCCTCTGGGGCACGGTAGTGTAGTGTAGTGGTTAGCACGTTCGCCTCACACCTCCAGGGTCGGGGTTCGATTCCCGCCTCCGCCTTGTGTGTGTGGAGTTTGCATGTTCTCCCCGTGCCTCGGGGGTTTCCTCCGGGTACTCCGGTTTCCTCCCCCCGGTCCAAAGACATGCATGGTAGGTTGATTGGCATCTCTGGAAAAATTGTCCCTAGTGTGTGATTGCGTGAGTGAATGAGTGTGTGTGTGTGTGCCCTGCGATGGGTTGGCACTCTGTCCAGGGTGTATCCTGCCTTGATGCCCGATGACGCCTGAGATAGGCACAGGCTCCCCGTGACCCGAGGTAGTTCGGATAAGCGGTAGAAAATGAATGAATTTTCTACCTCTAACATCAAATGGTAGAGCGTTAGACAGTTGTGGAACATTAAGCCCCATCACCCACAGAACGTCAATGAATCTAAAGACAGTTAAAAGACAAGAATTGGAGAATCGATCACATTTTGGAGTGAAACCGCTGTCAGGTGAAGTGAATAACATTGATTAGCTTTTTGCAAAGGCACTGGTCAAGAAGTGGGATAAATTAGGCAGCAAGTGAACTGTTAGTTGCTGCAGCAGATGTGTTGGAAGCAAAAAAATGGGCGCTAGGATGTGGGCAAAGTTGTAAAGGGCCAAATTGTGATGTCTACACAAGTGTGCCAGAGCATCACCAAAACAGCAGTTCTTGAGAGGTGTTCCTAGAATGCACTGGTTAGTACCATCTGTTCTGGTCCCATAAATGAGCTACGTGTAGCACAAATTGATGAAAAACTTCATGCTGGATATGACAGAATGGTGTCCAAACATATAAAGCATCACAGCTTGCTGTTTATTGGGCTGTACAGCCACAGAGCAGTCAGAATGCCCATGAATGAAAGAGTCTACAATGGGAATCTGAAATGGACCATAGATCAGTGGGGGGGGAAAGAATTGGCCTGTTGAATCACAATTTCTTTAAAATCAAATGGACGGCCAGATGCGTGCGCTACTTGCCTGGGTAGGAGATGGCACCAGGATGCACTATAGGAAGAGGCCAGCCAGCTGAGGTAACCTGATGCTCTGGGCAATGTTCTGCTGGGAAACCCCTGTTACTGAGACACGTTCCACCTACCTAAACTATCTTATAATCACCCCGTCATGGCAACAGAATTCCCTAAAGGCTGGATCATGCTCTCTGCCACACTGAAAATATTGTTCAAGAATGGTTTGAGAAACATGACAAAGCGTTAAAGGGGATGACTTGGCCTCCAAATTAACCAGAATGGGATGTGCTCGAACAAGCAAACAACACAAATCTGATCCGTGGAGAAAAAAAAACAACTTTTTTTTTCCTGGGAGCTAAAAGGGGAAAGTGGAGAAAAAGAGGGAAAAATATTTATATACTTAAAGGAGCTGCTGCGAACATCTTGGTGCCAGTTACGACAGAACACCTTCAGAGGTCTTGTGGAGTCCATGCCTCGAGGAGACAGAACTGTTTTGGTGGCAGAAGCCAGAACCTAAACACTATTAGGCATGTGGTTTTAATATTATGGCTGATGATTATCAGTTTATATCAAAATTCCATGTTGCCTATGTGAAGTTGGCCTGGAGTAAAACTCTTTGTAGTGGTTCATTTTTAAATTAAAGAAATGAATTACTACATTAATCACTTAGTACTTTACTTATTACCAAAGTTAAAATCTAATATAAACAAGCTGTGTGGTGCACACATTTGCTAGATTTCAGTATGACGATTTCAAAGGAAAAGTATGCTTTTGAAGCACACAAGAAAAACTTTTTTTTTCTGGGAGCTAAAAGGGGAAAGCGGAGAAAAAGAGGGAAAAATATTTATTCAGAGGGCAGCTTTGTGAATGATACTTTTGAGAATAATAATGGGGTCAAAAATATTGCATAACCATTATGAACAGGCCCTTCCAAATAAATAAATAAATAAATAAATAAATAAATAAATAAATAAAATTAAATATTGTATCAGCTGACAGAATTTTTATGATCTACCTTTAAAAAGCAGCTCTTTGGCTTTAACAACATTTGCTTGGAAAACAAGGAAGCCTTGAGAGAGGAAGCCTTGATTATATGTTCTGACAATTATCAGAAGCCAGAAGAACATATTTTTGAGACGTGTTGTGATGCAGATTTTCCTGAATAGTGAAAAATGATACGTGACTTGCTGGGTCAAATCGTTTTGTAACGGAGTAGAGTAAGGCTTTTCCCCCCCACATAACCTGATGTAATTATGTATATGTATATTCATTTATTTAAATAACTTTAAGTGTACAGATTGAGACCTGAACAATAAAGGCCCAGGAGATAATAAAAAGCAGCTGGCATGAATGTGTGACCTGAGATAATCAGACTCACGATGTTGGAATGCTAGCTACAATTGTTCTCTGCACTGACTGTTTCTCATTCTGATCTTCGGTATACAGCTGCATTATTTTCTTGCCCTCTTGTCACAAACCAGCTGCTTCCACCCAGCTCCCTTACATAAACGGGTCAGAATATAGGGTCTGGTGGGCTGAATTAGGTCAGGCGTGATCAGCTAGCTGAGAGAAACAGGATGCAGGCTTGCTCAATAGAGCGCAGTGTCTATTCCACTGTCTATACAGCTTCTCGTTGACCTCTTTAAAATCAAGATGTAAAAGCTGCCACCTATACGACCTCATTTACTTGGTTTATTAAAAACCAAGTCATAAGGCATCAACATGATCCAGAGTACAGGGATTTCTTCTGAGACTGTACAATTAAGCCTGAAATTAGATATAGATCTACTATATGGGTCAGATGCTCTAAGGGTTTTCAAAACAGCAAAATATAAGAGACTAATGAAAATAATTAATTTATTAATTGTTACTACAATATACTTTTTAACGGGGAAGATCTTAACAGATCTTAATAAATAAATTAACGCACAATTAATATCAATTACATTGTCATAATTATATTATAATGTGATATTAATAGTAGTCAAGGTAGTAGTAGCAATAAAAAAATCCTATATTTAAAATAAAAAGATTTCATAATTCATGATTTTCTTAAAAAAAAAAAAAAAATCATGTCCATTGTCTATTTTGCAATTTTTATGCGTTTTACATCTTTGTTGTTAATATTACAGAAATAACATTAAGTTCCTGGTAACTCTTGTCTCCTTTGTCCCGTGTGTGAATAAAGGATCTCATGCAGACTTTTCCTAAGAGTACATATCTGTAGTTCATTATTAATACTTTAATTACTTGGTACTATAATTAGTACCTACTATCTGGACCACTGCTGTAAGTGTCTGCTGCTAGTTTTATTTAATAGAGTCGTATTTCTACTTATTTCTACTGTGCTCCTTCTAGGCCAGTCGATGATATTCAGAGAAACTGTTACTGAAGAAAAAGTGTATTCGGTTATAATAAGAATGACTTATGATTTAATAACTTAAACAGATGAACTGAGTCATAACTGATAGCACTACTGCTGGTTTATCTTTGAGCATCAATAAGGTACAACATGAACAAGTGGATATGATATATAATGCGATTTAGGCTTGAAAATTAACAATACAAGTTATATTTAGAAACTGTTCCCAAAAAAGGTCCTTGAGGAACCTTCTAGTCGTTTTATAACTGCTACCAGTAGAAGTAGGTCACGGCACCAGTGCTGCATGACCACGCGTCCAGATCTCTCTCTCTCTCTCACACACACACACACACACACACACACACACACACACAAATTATTCACCCTTACCTAAATCCACAGCTTGGTTATACTTTTCCAGTGCACCTTGTAGCTCTTGTTTTTTCCACAAGCTTTCCCCTTCCATCCAGCACCTCCTGGATTTACTTTCCGACTCGAACCACTTGTCGATCAGGCTGCTGAGAATAACGTTTGACCGCAGGCCGCTGGTGCACCACGATTTGTTCGTGTTCGTGCGGCACGACTTGCATTCGTTGACGCCCGCGTCCTCCAGGCACCGTTTACAGAACGTGTGACCGCACACTAGCGTCGTTGGCTCGGATAACAAACACTTGCAGAGGCGACACGAAAACATATCGATCTTGTGCTCATGCTCGAGCTCGTCCAGGTCTGAACAGGTGGCCGAACTCGCGCTCGGCTGCAGCTCCTTGACGCGGATTGTGCGCGCAATACTCTCCACTAAGAGCCGCAGCTCCTCGGCACGGAGCCTATGCAGGTCCGCGGCGATGCAGTACGAGTCCAAAGCCTCGGCGATCCTCCCGGCGCGAGCTAAAGCGTCTGCTTTGCGTAGGCAAAGCCCCCGATCAGGCTGGTGGAGCTCGGAGAGCTGAGATGAATAGATCTCAATAGCCAGCTCGTAATCTCCGGCCCGACTCGCTTCTTCAGCCACTTCCAGCATTTCTGTGCACACACCGGCTGCGTTCGCCTCGTGCGTAAAATGCTCGGAACAACTCTGGACCTCAGTGTCCATCCTTGATTAATTAAATCCTTATCTATTATCTACACAAAAAAATAAATACTAAGAAACGTGAACATTTCTAAGTACAAGACTTTGGTGATCAAATCGCTACCTCGTGTAATATATATGTTATATGTAGTAATAATAATAATAATAATAAAAATAATAATAATAATAATAATACACTAATTCCTGTACATGTAGACCCTACGGTACCTGGCAATAAACCTGATGCTGGAATGACTACATAAAAGCAACGTATCCGGCCAGGCCTTGACGTCAAATGTAGAGAACGTGCATTTTACACGTCGTAATGAAACGTGAAGTCATTAACCAGAACGCACGTGCTCGCGCGCTCCCTCTTTAATCGCCTATCAATTACGTAAATATCTCACAATCCGGATCTCTCTCTCTCTCTCTCTCTCTCTCCCACACACACACCTCGCGATCTGTGCTACACGGGACGACACTTGTAGAACCATTTAGCAAAAGCATAAAAAGTTTAAAGATGATATAGGAAATGAGAAATAAACAGTATTTAGAGCGAGAATTCGGGCGACAGAAGGACACGTCTGTGGTGACAAACAGAGCGGATCACACGCCGAACGTAACAAAGCGTTAACCAGGACACGTTAAAGCGTCGCAGTCACGTATCAAGCGTGTGAGAAACAAACATCCGACGCCGCTTTGTAAACCGTGTATCAGTGTGTAAATAAAACACGAGCTCTCCGGTAAACTGCCCTGTCCATAATCCCCTGAACTCCCTTTCTACTCCCGGTACTGACTCTTTTTCCTCTCCGCGCTTTCCAACACTTCGCCTTTCCATTTTTAAACCACGTACAAACCGATTCCGAATAGTCCATTTTAACCAAAATACGTTTGCTACATAATTCAAAAGAAGAACAATAAACAGGGGGGTTTTCAGCAGGACCGGTCCGTCCACCCCGCTACATAACAATAAACACCTCACGTTCGTCCCGCCCACTACGCCACACGTGACCTCCAAGACACCCTCCCATTGGCACATTATGTAGCTCACTTATATAATGACAAACACGAGTTGTATAACCCTAAAGCAGGAGATAACATAAGTAGTGTCAGTTTCTCTACAATACCTCAGATTACACTCAGTCACCCCAAAAAAGTTATATGTTAAAAGCACGTGTTAAGTTTTTATATATATATATATATATATATATATATATATATATATATATATATATATATATATATATATATATAAAAGCCTTCTTTATATAAGACCCAATGTATCAGTCAGACAGTGGTTTCAGACTGATCAGCTCCAGAGTTATAAAACCATAAAGTAAGACCTAACTAATCTGGTCTGTTTATTTGAATTCATTTCTTTTCATTTGGATTGCTACACTGCATTTGAGGTCAGATGCTTGTTAAAGTAGGTCTGTCACATAACTGTCTTACAATTAGGTCTGTCACATAACCCCACCTTAATATGAGGTCTGTCATGCAATCCTGTCTTTATATAACCTGACAAGATTATCATAAATAGAAACATGCAAACGTTCTTTATGAAATCCCCACAGACAGCATTTCAGTCACATAAATGGATAATATATATGTGTTTAACTGTTGATATGGTCATATTGGTGTTACAGAGAAGTGAGAGGTACAGACTCACATTAAGAAAGTCCTCTGGACCGAGGGTTTTGTGGTTTCTTCGTAGCAACACAACATCTATCTCATTTCTTTTATATAAATCTGGGTTTTTGCAGCTTCTTGGAAACATGTATTACTCATTAGATTGTTTTATAACTCCTGGACTTTTATTTTGCCTTTGAAAGCAGTTACATATTAAAGTAGGTCTGTCAAAGCATGCCAGAAAGAAGACTTGTATTATACAGAATTATATAATTTATTTACCAGGAAAAAAGATTTATAAATGAATGTCCATCTATCAAAATCTCTTTCCATTGTACCATCTTGCCTTCATTCCTAATATGTTACATAAAATAAATAAAAATAAATAAAATAAAATACAAACTCAAGTTATAATCAGTAATATAATAATTTTTAATAATTGTACTTATTTTAGCACATTTGGTTAGAACAGATTTCTTAATGTCTTGATCAGAGGTGATATATACTGTGGATAGATGGGAACAATTTGAAGAAACTGGGGACCAAAGGTGAAAGCCATATTGGAGTACAAGGTGGGAGACTTATTCCCAGATATGTTCATCTCCTTTTCACACACTTGAGACAGTTTTGGGCCTGAGCATGACTTACATATGCTTTTGGAAATTTCAACCAATTTTTTTCTATTTGTGATCATCTTTGTACTGTATCATAAGTACCAGTGATGGACAGCTCTGCTAAAATTGAACTTTTGTAAAGACAACTGGTCTCATGATGATCATTCTCATGATGATTTCTTAGTTCATTTAAAGATCCAGGATATATTCGACTTGTAATTAACAATATTTACACAATATTAACAAATTTAGTTTGTTTTGCATTTTATGGAACACTTACCAGATCTGTTTATATGCATATTAATGCTTCCTTGTTCATTAGGCAATTTGCAGGAATTTGACAGATGTGAATATCACAGCAGGCCATTAAAATGCAATTAAACCATTCATTATTTGCACAAAGGAAGAATCAGAGACCATCAGTGTTCTGTAAACTACCAAATGCATATTCAGTACTTCTGGCTTCCTGTTTTGGACCCCTTTATAATAACAATTACTCAAATAAATACACCAAACACCGTTACAAACAATTATTTACCATTATTGTATAGCATTTTTGGGGGCACGGTGGCTTAGTGGTTAGCACGTTCGCCTCACACCTCCAGGCTCGGGGTTCGATTCCCACCTTCGCCTTGTGTGTGTGGAGTTTGCATGTTCTCCCCGTGCCTCGGGGTTTCCTCCGGGTACTCCGGTTTCCTCCCCCGATCCAAAGACATGCATGGTAGGTTGATTGGCATCTCTGGAAAAATTGTCCCTAGTGTGTGATTGTGTGAGTGAATGAGAGTGTGTGTGTGCCCTGCGATGGGTTGGCACTCCGTCCAGGGTGTATCCTGCCTTGATGCCCAATGATGCCTGAGATAGGCACAGGCTCCCCGTGACCCAAGGTAGTTCAGATAAGCGGTAGAAGATGAATGAATGAATATAGCATTTTTGAATTCTTGATTTGTTTGGTTGACTAATTCTCAATAACAAACGCTCTTCGATAGTAGTTATGGTTGCACTCGTTCTACTATGATATAGTTTCTATAGTGACAACATGTATAAGGACTTCTATAGTGATTGACATCATAACATAGCGAGAGAGAGAAAAATACAAAAACTAATGAGGAAATGAATGTTATATGTGATAAGAGGAACTAACTTGTTTGCTGGATTTAAAAGATAGAATATGTAGTTCTTATAAATAAAATTTGTTAGCAGTGGTCAGTTGCTGTAGTCTAAGAGGAATAAAACACTTTGACATGTTCCGTCATCTGAAAACAATCAACTAACTTCCATGTGACATAGTGCAACCTCTCACTGCTGTGAAGTTATTTGTGGCAACATGTTCCCTCTTGTGTTCTAGTCTGTAAAAGAACACTGATTTGAATGTTTGGTACAGAGTTGTGTTGCATAAAGACAGAAACAATGAGGCCTTTTTGCTTTTGTAACCTTTTCATCTAAACCTGATATTCCAGTTATTGATAAAGATGGAAAACTGAAACATGCAATATTCAGACTATAACTATAATGTTTTTATGTATTTATTTATTTGTTTATTTATTTGTTAGTTGAGAAATTCTATCCATCTGTTAAAATTAAAAGTCATACTACAACCAACTGAATCTATGAAACTACTTCAAAGCTCAGTGTCTATACAGAACAATCTTTATACTTTTTATTCCATAACCTTTTTAACCTCAGGCAGTTTATTCATGATTATGAATGCTTTCAGCAGAATATTTGAGTCATTGTGGTTAGGAGCCACATGCATTAGATAACCAATCCAGTTTGTTAATAAATAATAGCAATGAATGCCGAATAAAAATAAATATATAAATAAATAATTTTTCCAAGAAGCTAAAAAGGAAACACGAGTTTATCCTGCAGCAATTCAGAATTAAAGAAAATGAAAACCCAGTGTGGTGAGTTAGAACAGATATGGCCTAAAAGCTATGAAACACTATAATTTACAATTATATAAGAAAAAGTTTGTAGACACCTGACCATCACATCCATATGTGCCCTTTAAACATTTGATTCCAGATTGAGTTGCTCTTCTAGGAAGGGTTTCCAGTAGATGTCGGAGCTTGGCTGTGGGGGTTTGTGTTCATTCTGCCACAAGAGCATTAGTGAGATCAGGGTCTGATGGCAGGTGAGAAGATTTGGTGTTCAGTCAGTGTTCCAGTTTATCCTAAAGGTGTTCAGTGGTGATGAGTCTGGCTGAGTACAAGACTCTCAAGTTCTTCCACTACAAACTTCTTAAACCATGTCTTCATGGATCTCGCTTTGTGCCTCTATACAAATACATTACAATGGGTATCTGGCTTTATGGTCAGGTGTCCACAAACCTTTGGCTTTATACTATATTTGTCTTTTAGTTTTGTCTTAAGATTGCAATTTTTTTTGCCTTCATATTTTTGTACATTGTATAGATATGCCATTTAAAGTTTTCTCTATAATTACTTCTTAGAACTCGTTAAATTAAATGAACAAATTAAATTCTTATCAAAAATTCACAAAGCAAGTTATAATGTATTCAGATTTTTTTGAATTTTATTTCTGCACTTGCTGAGCTGTTTTTTTTTTGCTATATATATTTATACGTTATTTCTAATGTTGTATTTATTGAATTATTTTTTGTTTTAGGTGCCTTGTATGTGTTTAATTATTATTTTAATCATTCATATGCAATCACGATCAGAGACAAGGCATTTTCTAAAGCAGTGTTTTTCAACTTTTGTTGCATTACTAAATACATTCTCTAATTAATTTTGTGAAACATGATGAATACTTTCAGAGGAATTAAAGGTCAAATGTCCTTGTCAAGGGTTTGGTTATAGAAAATATCCAAAGAATCTCAAGAAGCACAATTAAACATATTGTTAAAAATGAATAAAAAAGAACTAGAGGAAGCCAGTGGCAGTCACCAACAAAAGGTCAATGAACAGGAAAGGGGAGCATTAGAGTTGAAAGATACACAGCTCATATAGAAAAAATGGGGATAAGAAAGCTGTTAGCCATTTGGAGTTTGCCATGTTAAATATTCATGTAGAAAATGGTTCTCGGTGTCTGATGGGACCAAAAACTGAAGCACATTGTGGGAATGGTCAGGGTTGAAGCCCAGATAATCCTAGAAGAAAACCTGTCCTAGTCTGCCAGAGACTTGTTGAGGTTCACTATTCCTAAAACTACACTGGAGAATGTGCACGAATAGCCCAGTACAAACCCAGTACAAGCTCAATACAGTTAACAATCTGTATCACCAACACTGACAGAGCTTATGCAATTTTGACAATTAAAAATATCAGATCTGGATTCCAGATGTGGATCTACCAACACTGACCCAGAGGGGTGAATACTTATGCAGCAAACACATGTACATATTTATTTTAAACAAATTAATTGGTTTAATTACTCATTACCTAGCAAATTACGAAAAATGTATTATCTATATATTTATTTAATGTAAAACAAATCATGTGATTACAGCAGATTAAGATGGTGCTTCTTTTACCTAAGATGATTCAGCTGAAGAGCTGAAGTCTGCAGCTGTGCCAGGTGTTGGGAGAACAAAAGAAGTCATCTAAAATTATACATGAAAAAGTTTTATTGCTTGATAATGTTTGGGAAAAACAGTGACGCCTTGTATTGCGTCAGTGCCTAATGTGCACAAAGTCTGTGCCTAATGTGCTGGCAAAGAAGAAAATTATTTTCTGCCAGTTTTTTTTTTTTATAGTTATTACTTAAGTTATTGCACAACAACTGCTTAATTCTTCTCAATATCTGAACAGGACACTAATCGAGGTTGTTGTGTTTAATATTTTCACTGGACGTTGGTTATTTATTCTTTTGCTGGTTGATAGCCAACAAATTGGAGCAAACACTGAAAAGTCTCAGATGTCTGACCGCCCGTGTAACTGTTAGTATTGTAGTGCATTCAGAGCAAATGGTGTACAGTTTTCATTTCTTTTTTTTTTTTATTTCTTTATTAGTTTTTTCTAATGTCATGTCTGCTGTAATACAGAATACAGAGATTTATATGTTACAAAAAAGAAAACCTAAATAGGTCAAAAGCCTATTCTGGGACACAGTACAACAGTCTATAAAAAGTAACAAGTTCTTTGGATGTTTTATGTTGGTGGACTACATATTACACAATCAAAATGATAATCAAACCAGTGCACTGGGCCTGCTAAGGGCTGTGTGCAAAAGCAAACGCCTCTAAACCTTTCCCAGAAATAAATCCGAGGTTTGGGGTGAATGGACTTCTCAGTGTCATCTGCACAGCTCCATTCTCTCTCCCAGTTATCATTGTACTAAATACACCTAATAATGATGAGCAACATTTAATGGTGCATGAAACACAATGGTAGGCTGAAGCTGTTTAAATTGGTTTAGTCTCTAAACCTGTGCTCATTTCACATGGCACGTATGCAGGCTCTACAGCACTCGGCAATGACTCACCAATTCACCAACACCACCAATTATCAATCCTTCTTCTTGCTTCTCTGCATCATGCTGCTTTCACATCTATGAGCAAATTTAGGCACTGGCATGGAACGGAATGATCCACTTCAGAGAAAGATGGAAATCAGGAGTGTCCCAAAGGTTAGATTATATAATGTGACCTCTCAGACTACAGTCATATATTTCCTTGTAAATAATGTTTGGATGTTTGAAGTGGTCCTAAAGTAAATCAAATATTAAAGGTTTGGCTTGTTATGACAGTGCTTAACTAAATCGAGAGTTCAGAGATCACATCAGTGTGTGTTCAAGAGACAAAAGCTATCTTTTACAAGCATTTGCATAAAGAAGTTGTAATCAAAGAACAGGCCATAAAAATAAAAAGAACTGCAGAAGAAAAAAGAATGCAGTCCTAAATATTAGCCTAAAGCCATTTTTACAGCTTCAAACAGTATAAACTGGAACAGGTTTAAACACAAACTGGTTTATTTCTTAGTTTATTTCAGAACCTATTTTTGTGCTATGAAGGCTGGTTTACATTTTAAAGATTATTTTCCCTCAGAAAACAGCACTCGTTGCTTTATATCGTTTCAGGTCTAAAACACACAAGAGAAAGACATTTCTCCTCACTTAAATGAGTGCAGTGCTCTCCAAAGCTGCCTTCCAGCAAGATTATTTTGTTCATCTTGCCCTTATTATCTCTCTAAAGGCTCTTTGATAGCCCCAGTGAAGTTTGTTAGACAAGCCCTTGGAGTCCTGAGAGGTTAAGTAAAAAAGTAAATTGTAGACCCCATGAGAAAACATGGATAGAAAATGCAATTTTTTATTTAGGGAAAAACCGGCAAAGGAAGATGTTAAGTGTGAACAAGAAAAGAATATACTTCCTTAGGATGGGTCCACATGGACAGAGTGAAGATCACACTTCCCAAAAACAATTTTTACCTAAAGACTCCCATTTTCTTTAGTGAATAATGTCACTGTGGATAATGTAAGGTTTGTAACCAAGAGCTACTTCTGTACTTCTGTTCAGACTTAAACATAAAAATAAAATGCAGATGCATATGGAAGCCCCTGTGCAAGGGTTTAAGATTAAGTCCGTCTCAATTTCTGTATAGCTCTTTGTTTTAATGTTAAAAGTGCTACATAGATAAAATTGAACAGATTTTATATTTCAGTTAAGTAAGGGTTTATGCATCACTGTATTTCATCTATGCTTTAGCTACAGTTTTTCATTCATTCATTTTCTACCGCTTATCCGAACTACCTCAGGTCACGGGGAGCCTGTGCCAGGCGTCTCAGGCGTCATAGGGCATCAAGGCAGGATACACCCTGGACAGAGTGCCAACCCATCACACACACACACACTCTCATTCACTCACGCAATCACACACTACGGACAATTTTCCAGAGATGCCAATCAACCTACCATGCATGTCTTTGGACCGGGGGAGGAAACCGGAGTACCCGGAGGAAACCCCCGAGGCACGGGGAGAACATTCAAACTCCACACACACAAGGCGGAGGCGGGAATCGAACCCCCAACCCTGGAGGTGTGAGGCGAACGTGCTAACCACTAAGCCACCGTGCCCTCCTAGCTACAGTTTGTTCAAACAAATTTCCAAAGTAACATGGTTATGTGAAAAAGAGTTGTTTGATTTTCTTTGAATAAATTCACTTAAAGCAAACTTTACATTTCTATTAGTGTGAGAGAGAGGAAACCATAAAGATATTTTTCATTAACCCATCCTAAAACGGGTGCCAATAATTCTGGAGCTGACTGTACAATGAGAGCCGATAAAGCTGTATTGCTTTATTCATGTCAGCTGGATCAGTGATGAAGCATTTCCCTCAAAAGGCAGATGTCTTAAGATTAGAGACACATTCAGTCATCATTCTTTACTTTTGCTGCAAGTGGCCACTTGTGATAAATAATTTTAAATGGACAAAAAAACGTCTTAAAACCAGGTTTATTTGCTTTGCTTCCCCTTACCCAGCCATTCCCCATCAAACTCTATCAAAATCTATTCTTTTCCATTTTTACCTCTATGTCACATGCTCTAGAACACACAGGTCTGTGAGCACATTGTCGTACCATAAAGCCCTTCACACAGAGACGTTCTTTCTCCGTCAGTGTCATTGTATATGAACTATGGGCGAACTGTGTGAAGAGGGGAAAGGCACTTATAACAGTGGTTATAAATGAAGCACAGTGGTCACGCGATTCAGAAAATGAGAGCATGCAACACACCACAGAGGAT
Organism: Tachysurus vachellii; assembly: GCF_030014155.1. Classification (NCBI taxonomy): domain Eukaryota; kingdom Metazoa; phylum Chordata; class Actinopteri; order Siluriformes; family Bagridae; genus Tachysurus; species Tachysurus vachellii. The sequence goes on along the minus strand of NC_083483.1, from coordinate 7,136,307 downwards.
GGCAAAGGGAGTGCGTTGCCGTGACAACTGTATTTTGCCCACAGTCACGTTCCCTTCAGAAACGACAGCCTTTAAAATGACCTTCAAGACACAGATGAGAATTGTGTCTCACAGGAACATAAGGTACTCAGCTGTGTTGGAGTGATCGTCTACGTGATCGTTAATGATCTTCTACACTTTACATTAAATTCAAAACATGAACGTGCATTTTAATGGTTAAAGATGATATCTGACTATAGGATTAGCTTTACTCCTTTCTAACTTAAAACACCCTAAGATCACAAAAACAGACCTAGGAAGACATTATGAATACAAAAACAGACCCGTGGACAAAATAAGAACACACAAATCGACCTGGAGACACACTAAAGACACTGAAACAGAACTGGGGACAGAATAAGGACACAAAAACAGACATGGGGACACACTAAAGACACAGAAACAGACCTGGGGACAGCCTAAGGACACAAAAACAGACATGGGGACACACTAAAGACACAACAACACACTAACGACACAACAACAGGCCTGAAGATGCCATATGAACACAAATCAAAAATACTCCAAGGACACAAAAACAAACCTGGGGACACCATGAAGTCACAGAAACAGACCCAGGGACACCCTAAGAACACAACAAGAGACCTAGGAATGCTAAGAACACAACAACAGACCTGAGGATGCCATATGAACACAAACCAAACATGGGCATCCTAAGTACATAAAAACAGAACAGGGGACACCCCAAGAACACCAAAACAGACCTGGTGAAAACCTAAATACACAAAAAAAGACCTAGAGACTGATTAAGGAAACAAAAAAATACCTGGGGACACCATTAAACACAGAAACAATCCTGGGGACACCATAAAGACATGAAAACCAAAATAGAGTCTCTCAAAGGAGACAAAATTGGACCCAAAACAGACCTGTGGACTCCGTAAGGACGCAAAACAGACCTCAGGACACAAAAACAGACCCAGGAACAAGCTAAAGATACAAAAACAGACCTGGTTACACACCAAGGACACAAAAACAGACCTCGGGACACCCAACAGACACAAAACAAGATCTGGGGACACAGCAAGAACACAAAAATAGACTTCTGGACACCATATGGACACAAAAACAAAAGGGGGACACCTTAAAGACACAAAAAAAGACACAAATGACAGCTTAAGGACACAAAAACAGACACAAATACTGCCTAAGGACACAAAACAACAAACCAGGGGACACCCGAAAAAGGAGGAAACACTATAAAGACACAAAACAGGGAAACACTATAAAGACACAAAAACAGACATGAAGACTCCCAAAGGACTCAAAAACAGACCTGGGGACACCCTAAGGATGCAAAAAAGACATGGAAACACCATAAGGACACAAAAACCGACCTGGGGACACCATAAAGACACAAAACCGACCTGGAGACAGCATAAAGACACAAAACCGACCTGGAGACAGCATAAAGACACAAAACCGACCTGGAGATAGCATAAAGACACAAACCGACCTGGAGACAGCATAAAGACACAACAACAGACCTGGGGACACCATAAAAACACAAAACCGACACTTTACTGACACAAAAACAGAACTGGTTACACCCTAATAAACCTGTTAAGTGAAAAATTTTCGGAGCCCGTGAGGTGAAGGTGTGTGTATCTGTTTTTATTTGGACACTAAATTTGTTCAAGTACAAAATGAAGATCCAGCCGTTTTGTAACACAGTGTAGGAAGTTATTTCAGCAGACAGTAGGAGCAAAGATGGAAAATAGTGATTGCAAGATATTTTGGTCTATGGAACTCCATAAACGACAAAATACTGAGCATCTAAATAGGTCAAGTGTCTATTCTGGGACTCGACACTACAACCTATTAAAAACAACAGCTGCTTTGTGTTGGTGTTGGTGGTGGACTAGATTATTGACAACACAGTGATTACTGAAGTATTGGGTCAGGTCCGATTTCATTCTGTGTTTTGTAGGTTTTGTGAAATGCTCCAATTTATGATTTCCTGACCGATTATAATTAGGTTAATGCTAACACTATTAGAATAAGTAATGCTATTTCGTTAATATTCATACTGTTGATTTTTTTTGTATTTAATGTTCTCAAAATCAAGATATTTACAACCTGCCTATATTTCATAAACCCTTATTTCTTGCTCTACTGCCATGCCATTGGGCTCCAATCTCTGACAGCATATGCTGAAAGTGAGCACATCCTAGAGACGGACAATAGAAAGTACATAGCTCCAGGCATTATGGTTTTCCCTGAAGACAAAGACACAGTGTGTCTTTCATGAGGTTTTACTTTACTGAATACAATGAGGACATTCTGTCCCTAAGCATTTCTCAAATTAGGGTCGAAAATGATCTCGTGCTTATCACATAATATGGCTATAGTTATGAAGGTGTGTGCAAAGATGTCAAGGAATCAATGCATAATCTTTAATTGAAATTATTAAATTACAGCATGCAAAGAGACTAAAGATGTTGGGAGTAAAATAACTAGACAGTTTCACTGTATTTGGGCCAGATAAAGGCTACGTTCACATTACCGAGCTGAAGTGACACATATATAACGTGAATTTTTCAGAACTGTGTAGACATAAAAATCTGATCCATCAAATTAATCAAATTCACTTTTGCACGAGCTGCATAACATGAACATGGTCATATCTGTAAAACAACAGCTAAGGACATTAAGAGCAGTAACTATACTCGGTGGAAGGATTGGGGAATTGGCTGATTTACTTAAATTGACTTAAACAAAATAAGAAAGAACTTTTCAAACAGATTACCTAAGAAATGAAAGTGAACATGGGCTTTTCAAGCACTTTCTCTTTAATGGAAGATACAGGTCACTTAGCAGATGGGCATTAAAGCCAATAACCCTAACAAAAATAATTAAATAAATAGGCTATAACGTGAATGTAGGCAAAATGGGCAGAATCGAAACATATAGAAATATAATGTAATTAGCTGGTCCTGTCAAAATATTACTTTTACTCTCTTTATTTCTTTTCTTATGTACTTTCTGTTTCTTTGTTTCTATTCCCTTTTAACCCCAGAAAAAAAGAGTCAAATTCAGTTTGAGAGATATCTGAATGTTTATTAGAAAGCTATGGTGGGAATCCTCAGTATTATTATTCTATTAGTAAGCAACTATTTCTGTAGGGACAGTCTGAGAGGCAGACATTTAGATGACATTTCAACAGGAGTGTATTAATTAAGAAAAATTACTTCTTGTTAATGTAATCTTTAGTGCATTGTATAGTTCTGTTATTTACTTTAAAGTTTTTATTTTCTTGGACACATTTCTGTTTAAATGCTCTCATAACCAATCTTCTGCATTTTAGTTTGACTAGAAGTTACAGGAAGTCCATTAAGAACCACTTCATTTGATTTAAAAAAATCTTGAAATAAATCCAAATATCAGTCAAGCAGGAAGTCAGGTCTATGGTACCCAAAAAGGCTAAAATCCCCCTGGTAGCAAGCGTAAAGGCGGCGTATGTCCCTTTTGCTGATCCCAGAGAAGTAGTGCTCAACCTTGGTCCTGTTGTAGAGCGTTATGCCTTTAGGGATGCTCGGATACGATACCAAGTCCTCAATTCCGGCAGCTTTGAGGATATACGGCGCATCTTGCTCGAGAGTCTCGTGATGGCCGATTACATCATAGGAAATATCACAGGGAGCACAGAGCTCAACATATGTTAACCAGTGGATGACGTGCTCTCCGAACTGGTGATCGAGATGTTTTCGGCCCGACTCGTCACCCAAGTAGCGCACAAAATCCTCAAAGTGCAGGCCGGCGCTTCCAGAGGCGTCGCGGTGACTTTTGCGGTACTTCCGTATGATGGTGGGAGCGATGCTGTGCTTGTACCATGGCTCGAAGCGTGGATTCTCCACAAACTTGTCCTTGAAGGCTGATATGAGACGCTCGAATGGGTCTCGGACAATAAAGAACTTAAAGTATGTGTTTAATCTGAAATGATTTGAAGGGGAAAAAGTAAGTACTGTTGTAGGATTACAAAGGAGTCAGAAATTAGAGGAGCCATGTTTAAACAAGCAGATATCAAAAATCAAACGATCCCTTGATCTGAAATTATGTTTACTCATGAATTTAGAAGAAAATGTAAAAATTATATAGAAAGAGGAAACTGTTGAAGAATACACAGTATATCATAAAGGTCAATATATTTAGCCAAAGGTTTTCAGACAGATGTGAGATTTTCCATGATAAAGAGCTTTTATACGTTCAATCTGAAATTCAGATTTTAATTAATTAGTAGAAGTTGTCATTACATTATTAAACTGTATCCATAGTAATAAACAGTGTTTAACACATTTGATGAAAATTGCTGTAGTGTACAGTATTATTGTGGATAATTTCATTCCTGCATCTAACATGTGGCTGAAGAGCTTACATTTGGAAGTATGTAACAAACCATAGTAACAAGAAATGTGCTGTATTCTTGCTGAAATTTGAAGTAAACTTTTCCAGACCTTTCCGTGATCTCTGCGTCGCTCATAGAGGACAGGCGAGGTAAACCGTTTCTCTCGTGGTCATGGACCACATTCTCAGGTATGTCTTCAACCTTGGAGAACTTTCCTAATAATTCACAACCGAGACACAGAGCAGAGAGACCAATCGTTATTAACATTAGTGCCCGTTCAAGACAAAGACCATTGATATCATTTACACACTTTACAAATCTGAATACGCACATAGTACTAAAATGTCTGTGCTGAACAAACCCTCTCACCATTGAGGACAATGAGGACCTTCTTCCACTGAGTGTTGCCCACCTTGGGCGTCTGGCAGAAAAGAATCTTGTGTTTGTCGCACACAAACATGCGGTCTAGGACGAACTTGCGCAGAGGAGTGTGTGTAAGTTTCCATAGAGAGGAGTTCCTGCAAACGCTGGACAAAAGCTGCAAGCGCTGCACCGTCACGGACTCCCAGTCCGAGAGCTCCACCTGAGTTGGGCCACCTGAAGACTACAAACACAAACACACTTCAATAGGACTGCTTATTTTTGACTGCAGTCAAAAGGGTATTATTTCTACCCTAACTAACTTTATTTCCAGCTCACTCTGTTGCACAAAAAATGGAATTTGCACCCATTTGTTGTTCCCGCAACGGCACGGTGGCTTAGTGGTTAGCACGTTCGCCTCACACCTCCAGGGTTGGGGGTTCAATTCCCGCCTCCACCTTGTGTGTGTGGAGTTTGTATGTTCTCCCCGTGCCTCGGGGGTTTCCTCCGGGTACTCCGGTTTCCTCCCCCGGTCCAAAGACATGCATGGTAGGTTGATTGGCATCTCTGGAAAATTGTCCGTAGTGTGTGATTGCGTGTGTGAATGAGAGTGTGTGTGTGCCCTGTGATGGGTTGGCACTCTGTCCAGGGTGTATCCTGCCTTGATGCCCGATGATGCCTGAGATAGGCACAGGCTCCATGTGACCCGAGGTAGTTCGGATAAGCGGTAGACGATGAATGAATGAATGAATGTTGTTCTCCCTCCACAGTGGTGATTAATGGCTGACAGGAAAGTAGACACTCAATGGTTTAAGTGTAGTTTTATTAGTAATTTTTCTGCTTTTTTCTTACCTAACTTAACAGAGGCAAGATTTTCATAGAAAATGATTTTTTTTCACACAAAATTTATTATCCTCAAAGTAAATGGTGATATCAAATCCAGTTCTGCTCACAGAGATGCCTCAAGTGCTTGTTAATAAGCATTTAAACTTTGAAGGTCTTATTTACTACCAGTAAAATCCGGTGTAATTCTGTGTCACCCTGAAAGCCAACAGTGTCCTGACTCATTTTATATCAGACTTTCGGCCATAAAACATTTAATTCGTTTATACTGATAAGTCGATTTCCATTCCAATGTACTGGTAAAAACTCCCTCTGTATAAGGGTGTCTGCCAAATGCCATATGTAATATAATGAAAAACTGGGTTACTACTATATTAAAACATTTTTATTGATTCTCAGTATAACGTTTAGATGCTCAGTCTAATGTTATTGTAACAATAGTAAAAACTACACAAATACCAGATGTGCCACATATTGTCAGACACACCAGTAGATTGTTGATATGGGAAAGAAAACCTAGGAATAACACACTGGGATGCGCTGTTCTAGAAACATCCTTCATCTCCATCAAGTTTCACTCCCTTATATTTGCATACTGCATACATTTAAAAATGTACAATTTCAAAACAGAAGCTGTCCGCTTGATCGGATTTGCTCAAACTTCCAAGACATAATGGAAATAAACCTAGACACACAGAGGAGTAGTAAGTACTTTCCGAAGTAAATTAGTTTCCACAACTCAAATCACATGGATGGACCTGTTCTCCAGAAGAACTTCTATGTTTCTATGTTTTAATTACGCTGAGGGACTAATGAGTGAGTGAGTGAATGTGTGTGTGTGTGTGTGTGTGTGTGTGAGTGAGAGTAAACAAATCTCATGTGTAGAGCGCTTGTAGCGCTGATACACAACGACACCGAATGCATTGTGCCAGAGGAACACAACGTCTACTTGTCTTCCTTTTTATTTAAACACTTATAAACTAATGAGGGCGAACAGCAATCCTCTTAACAAGTGTTTAAATAAATAACCGTAATTGCTTCTCTAATCTAAAGTTTGCCCTGTTAAATGTTTTTTATCGTGTAGTTTAACTCAACGTTAGACACCGACTGCAGCTCAAGCACTACTAAAGACCCTTCATTACCCTTGATGAAAAGGAGCAAAAAATTGTAACATGTAAAAACAATACCATGCAATAAGCTGTATGTATTGTTTTATGCAACCGCTCCATCAAAACACTGGTTTTAAAATCATGTGTGGAAAAGTGACCTGTTTTATATTTATATCCCAGGTGAGAAAACAGATGCTGTTATTCTGTAATACTCTGGCATGTAGTAAGTATAGTTGTCCTCTTAGCATTCAGAGTTGCTTTAGATTGATGACAGCATTTTCTGAGCATATGTGAACCCATCAAATGAACTCCCACAAACTAGAGATGTTCTCAGTAAAGCCTGTTAGAGGTTTATTAAGCGTTCCGCTTGATTTGAGTATTATGAAAACATGCTTCCAGACTGCTATATATTTAAAGAACTTGAGGCTGCGGTTTTCTGTCATCTCGCAGCTTATAAAGACCAAGTTAAATGAAAATACTCTAATGGCTTCCCACTGGATGATGTGGTCCCCTGACAAAATAAGTAGTTTTGGGTGGTAGCGTGACTGACAGAGGCATTGTGACACTAGCAATTATGGCATTTTGTTAGGCAGCAGACATAATCATAATAATCTCCCAGTGACGGAAATATCGTTACTGTAGTTTAATATTATATGCACTGTAGAATAATTAGATTTTGCCAACCCTTGCCACAAGAAGGCGATAAGCTGGAACTCACCACTGCAGGCGGTTGTGAGGCTGCGTTCTGTGAAAGCTGATTTACAGGTTTTACCGTCTTTACCGTTAGAGAAGTCCAGTTTAACAGCATAGGTCTTCCCCCATAGTCTGAAAGAGAGAATATATGCGTATATACATATTAAATCACATTTTGATGCAAACCCTCAGATCCTCCTGAATATTTACCCCATGATCAGTAGGCAGGTCCAATAAGGCAAGAGAGTAAGGTACATTAAATATATAAAAAATACCCAAAGCATAATATGACCGATTGAGCAAAAACTATAGAGATGCATTTTATAATTGGAAAAAAAAAAAAATAAATACAATTTTTTTTACAAGAGCCTCACTGAACAGAAAGGGGCTACACCTTAATCAGTTTTGTGTCCATGTGACATTTAGAGTTGCATTCTAGTATCTAAATCATAAGATCACATAAGATAGGTCACGTACCGTCTGGCATTCGGAAGCTGAAGTTGATGAATTTGCTGACAAACATGAGGATAAGCAGCACCCATCCGCAAGCACCGACCAGCAGCCAGTGACGGCGCATCATTGGGCCATGGAGATGCTGACGAAGCCTAAAGTACAACACATTCTGATTTAATCACAAAGTAACTGATCTTGGTGGGAAATAATATAAGTAAAAGGGGAAAAAAATCATCAAGCATAGTTGCGTTAATAATACCAGTTTGTACTAAAACAATTGGGTTAATATATTGGGACCATAAAAGTTCAAACTCCAGAACCTCAGAGTTCCAGTGCAAACATTTTCATGAAGTACATTTAAGGAACACTGTGTGCATTCTATCGTTAGCCAAAACGTCACACTGCCAAAGATCCACTACTTGGCCTCTCAAATAAGTCCCTGAACCATTAAACACTCAGCTCTTTTCTTTACTGGAGTCTGTGCCATTTTAGATAATACATTCTTCCAAATGAACAACTGGTTGTGTGCATGATGTATCTGGTCTTAAGAGGAGCTTGGGGTTAAGATCTAGGAAACAGTATTTCTGCCAAGTCACACCTACTCCACACAATCCAAGGCAGAACTACATGACTAATATTAAATGAAGCCAGCTCCTTAGTCACAGTCAGACTGATTGTGCTGTGTAGTGAAAAATATCTGCTTTGAAGCATGATGCACAAAATAGATTTCAGATTAGAATTAAGATGTTTAATATACTATTGACTGTTAACTCTTTCACTAAGGAGTTGATCCATTTATCGAAATGGGAGCTGTTTAACATCTGAAATCCATTTAAAGAGCTCTTCATATTCCCCCTCTGGAAAATCAGAGACTAGATTAGATTTCTACAAAGGTTAGAATTGCCAATAGGTCTTCCTGGCATGTTTTGGAAAGTCTGAGAAAACTGGATCACTTTAATGAGGACCCTGGAGGTGTGAAGTATGTGTGAAGTATAAAAGCTACTTTAAAATCATTTTATATTCAAGTGCTAGCTTTTCTGTCCATTTTTCCCATCCTGAAAACGGTTGCATGAACAAATTTTGTGGGAGAAAGCACAACAGCATCATAAAAAGTTGCAAAGAAAATAATAAAACTGTATGAACAATCAAGTACGAGGCTGATTTCTTTCTAGCCAAGGCTATAAGTCCGGGCCGCTCCGTGTGAAACACGCATTGATTTGACCTGCATTTGGGCTGATAATTTTAACTCCGCTTTGCTGTTATACTGTATTTGTAACGCATCATCAGTGGTGTTAGTGGTACAGTAATTAACATGACTATGCTGGACTGCATTTGTTTTTGTTTTTTGTTAGTAGTATTGTTCATTTCTGACAATGTCTACATGCCTGAGCGCTGAAATAAAACCATTTCTCCATATTTGTGCACTATGGAAAAAATTAATTGGAAATATTTCTCTAAACACAATTGATCCCGCACTGGGACCAGTGTAGCACAACTCTGGCTTCATTTATTCTTAATTTTTCAATGTATTTCAATTTATTTCTAAATAAAAAAAACATATTTCTGCTTCAAGGACACCGTTTTGACCTAACCTTATGATCGCATGTCAAATTCTGAATACTTCTGGTATAAAACAACCCTCAAAATTAAGATATCTTGTCGTTTATTGATTTGGCAAAGACATTATTGTTCTGATTTGCAGTTAACTTGCTTACTCAATCATAATAGAAAGAAAATAAAAATGTTTCCAAAAAAGATCCTGTTCAAAAGCTGAATAAGATATAAGATAAGATATACCTTTATTCGTCCCACAATAGGGAAATTTCTCTGTTACAGCAGCAAATAGAAAGAAATGCGAATATATAAATAAAAATAAATAAAAGACAATATAATATACAGTATATACACAACACAATGTATAAATACAAAGAAGAAAAAAGAGACCACGTAGTAAGTAGTTATGCTAACAGACATATTGCACACAGGTAAAAATCTCTGTTATTGCAAATGTGTTGTTTAAATACTTTGTTATTGTTATTATTATTGCAGTTAAACAGTAATTCGGTGTGTAATACAGTTATATCTAACTATTTATTTAACCAGGAAGTCGTTTGAGCTTTCTACAAGATTTATAATACTGTGTTTTACTGTGATAAACAGAGATATTTAGGTATGAAAACATCACTATAGAACAAAAACTCACAAGAGCATCAGAGACAGTGTAAACGCGCATGCGCATTAGCTAAACGTCTAACGTCCGTTATTACACTTACCTTTCATGTATAAAAAACAGTGATCTTCTTTTCGCCATGAAAAAATAGTAATACATCAAGTATGCACTTTTTATATTCTAGAATATACTGAAAATATATCGCGTTCCACTCCATATTGCACTAAGCAAAAGTAAGACCGTTAGCTCACATTGGTGTGTTTATTTAGCTAGCCAAAGTGCTAGTAACTAGCTTCACGTTTGTACATCACCGAAAATATAAATACACGAATAAAAGCAAAATAAAGTGATAACGGGATAAATCACGTATATAATATAGCCATTCGTACGAATGTAGCTAGCTAGCTAGCCCTAGCACCTGACACTAGCAACACAAGTCATGTTTCAGCCTCCTAAACAACGGTTGCATCCCAAATCGTTCCCTGTTGGACGTGTAGTGCACTAGATAGGGCGTCGACGTGATTGCGTCACAACCTATGAAGCGCACTCGAATAAGGAGGCAAGGAGGCATTTGGGATCGAGCCATCGCCTTGTTAGCTGCACGTATTTACAGTTAAAGTCTGTAAACACTGAGACTAGAAAAATAAAATGAAATGTGGTTATTTGTCTCCTCGACATGTCTAAATATTTCCCTGATGTATTTTGGCCATTTTCTCCAGACATGGCCATCATTTGCCCATCATTCTAAGTCAGTATTTAGTAACACTCCATTTGGCAGGTATTTTTGTAGCCAGAAGTCTTTGTTTTTGTTTAATGAACATTCCAATTGTAGTTCTGAGATATTCTCTTGCCTTCTTGCACACAAAGCATGGTTAAGGTTTATCTGTCTACATATTTTCAATGATATTGACAGCAAAGTTAATGGCAAATGTTTTTAGGGGAAGGTTTGGTTCATTGTCTTGTCACCATAATACACACTGTTATTACTGTTTAACTGCAGTAATAAACAATAACAAAGTATTTTAAACACGTGCAATAACAGAAATTTTGAAAAATGTGTAATATTACCTATGTGCAATATGTCTCTCAGTGTAACCACTACTCTTTCTATAGTTTGTGTTGTATATACTGTATATTATATATGATGTATCTATTCTTTTTAGATATTTTGCTGCTGTAACAGAGAAATTTCCCCATTGTGGGACGAATAAAAGTATATCAGAATCAGAATCAGAATCAGAAAGAGCTTTATTGCCAGGAAGACACATGAGGATCTAAATCCTCCAGGTTTTGGCTTGTCTTTGACAATTTCCATTGACTGCCATATTTGCAAGGTAATCATTTCTTAACATGGTCACAGTGTATTTTATTAGCCGGCTGGACTACCAGTTGGCTACAATTGTTATGTTAATGATCCCAGGGGAATGTTTTAGTTAAGCATTGTTTAGATAGAAAGATTTTCTTCACATGGTGGGTCTCTGTGACCCACATACCTGATCATTTTAATCTAACCGGTCCACAATTTATAATACAGTAATCTACAAATTTCAAACCAGTGGAGCACTCTGGATATTTTGGACTAAGTATGCTATAATACTTCAAAAAAAAGTGACTAATAATAATAATAACAATAATAATAATGTTGCCATCAGGTCTGTTTTAATTCTGTATTAAAATGGTTATGTAATATAATCATGTATTATAGTTTTCATTTGGCCATATTATATATTTATTTATTAATTTTTTACACACACACACACACATATATATATATATATATATATATATATATACACACATATACGTATATATATATAAAAAAAAACAATTGAGTGGCGCCCTCATGTGGTCAAGAGACTTCCAAACAACTTTTATCAACCTGCTGTTAACCACACAGCAAAACTAGAACAAGTAAAAAACAAGTCTTAAAATCTAGATCTGTTAATACCTAATCTATCTATCCATCTATCTCTCTATCTATATCTATCTATATATCTCTATATATATATAAAGAAATGTGCGTTTATTAATTATTGTATATTCTAGAACAAATAAGAGAAACATTAATGTACTACTAATTAAAGATAATACTCCCATACTTCTGCATAGAAAATTCAAATAGTTAGTGATCATATGATATTAACCTACACCTTTAGGCCAAAAAGAACACCACAGGACTTTGTCAAAGCATATATTTATTTTCATGGTCACTTTAAGACATTAACACTTGATCAGTGTCCTGAATATAATGTCTGGAATGCATTCCCTAATGCTTAGAAAAACAGCATTATGCTTCATGAATTGTGAAATGTGGTAAAACATGCTGTGAAATGTACCCAGGAATGCCCCGGTGTTTTAAAATATGGATTCCACCACCTCATTATGCTGTTTCTAGAATCAGTACTGAAATCTATTGACGGACAACAAGAGTTCATTGGTGAAAACTCTTACTGTGCCCCAACATTTTTGTATTAGTTTAATTCTGATGAAAGCTACTGAGCATGGAATGTTTTTAAGGTTTCTAGGCCAAATAGGTTTCATATAAGTTTAATATGAATTTTATTTAATTTATGCTAGCTGTTTTAGGGTGTAAGCATTGCATATGCCTTTGAACCATGACAAAAAGCTAAAGTCTGAAAGGTTTAATCATGTTGGTACTGCTGGATATCACCAGTGCTGGACAACAGCTGATTTATACATATATGATTTGTGCCTTTGTGTAATGATGTGCTTTAAAATGGATGAAGAGTAAAACAGAAATTATACAGTGTTTAGTCCATGCTTCACCCATGATATGTTCATGGAGATTCCATGTAAATCCTAAATGCTGTACCAACTCCTGCAGTCTAGCACTTAAGAAATAAACAAAGTCAGTGTGGTCTCAAACAGTCTCTTAGCCATTTCGATGAAAATGTAGGGAGCTTTTTATATTTTTTAAAAAAAAAAAAAAAGCATCTGCTCTGAACTGGGTGTTTAATAACTTGGAGATTAGTTTAAAAAAGTCTGAAAATTCACTGTGCAAATGGAGATTTTGCATTTAATGATTGTTTGCAATAAATTGTGCTGCAATAAAGACCACACAGTTGGATTCGAGCCAAAGAACCATTACATTTCTCTGATTTGGCTGTTTTAAGGGTCATTTCAGACTTAAAATGGTACAAATCAGCTTCATTGTTAAATCAGTTCCAAAAATAAAGCGAATTAAAAAGTCATAAAATGACCCAGAGATACATCTATATGTGTGTTCTGCTTCTTCTTTATTTATGCTGCAAAAATTCTTGGGAAGCCAAATGTGGAACATTATAAACTAAATACCTGACACAAATTATTATCTTGGATAGTCTGCTTGTAGGGAAACTATATACATGTGCATACTTTTGGGGGAAAAAAACTAAATGACTGACTAAATGGAAGTAAAATCAGCAGCAGATATTTGGTTAAATCAGAAGATCAGAAAATAAATTGGAAATTGAGAGTAAAACCACTGTAAATTGTCCCAAAGTTTGTTTTGTGAATGGAATGCTAACAAGACAGTGATGTGGACATCATAAACAAGAGCTAGCCGCTTGCTGCTGGTTACCGAATGGGACCGACTGGCCGGCCTCCCACACGGGGATGATACTGGAATTGGTGATGGAGGAAGAAGAAAAGTATAACTGCTGTTTTCTCTTACAATGGAACGTGACTGAAAAGGTACGAGACAGATTCGCCGTTGTGGGTTCTCCGGATGGCCTCGGCTAAGATCATGGAGATGTCGATGACCTAGAAAAGATCCGTACAAATCATCAACCACACAAAACTCAAACAGAGAACAGCAAACTGCAGATTAAAGGTGTTTTGGAAGCACATGCCACTATTTCACTCAGTCTAACAAAAAACACTAACAGGACTAATCGGAGCGTCACCGTCCTTACATGACGATTAGGTTGTTCACATTAAACTATCACTATTTATAAATTGTGTCCGATGTGATTGATTTTAACAAATCTCTTTTTTGCAAGAGATTGTTTTTAGAAAAATTGTTAATGCTATTAATTTTTTTTAATGTTTTTAAAGTGAATTTATGTTTCTATTTTCAGAAACTTCAATAATTCAAAACTACTAGCTGATGCATCTTGAAGCCCTCCATTTAAAAGCCCTCTATTTAGATTTCTTATTATATATATATATATATATATATATATATATATATATATATATATATATATATATATATATATATATATATATATATATATATATATATATATATGACATTCGAATTTTAAGATTCTATTTTATCTCAACATTATTGATAATTAATAACCTTTTTTTTTTTTTTTAAATTCCATGACCAGAAATTCATCTTATTAAATGATATCCTGAGTCATTAAAAACTGCTGGCAAAGCATCTTAATTTATTTTTTTTCTATGAAAAAGCATCTCCTGTGACACACCATTGCACTCAATCTAGTTCTAGCTAATATTAGCTGACTAGCAAGTTACGCTGCAATGTTGGAATACTGACTGTGAAATACTTTTACCCAACATAATCTAATTGGTCGAGATATAAAAGTGCTCCACTGTGAGCTGCTTGCTATTAAGTTGCATGTGGAATGATCCAATCGTGAACGCAACCTCTTCAAAGTATTTATACTCCCTGTCCTGAACCCAAGAAATTCCACACTGCCAGCTCACAATATGCTGTTAGGAATAATTCAGAATCACTCAGGAATTCTGACGGTTATTATAGTTTAAGGATACCTGGATTTTGGGGCACTGCTTCATCTTCTCCTCTTGTGGAATGGTGTTAGTGACGACAACAGCCTCGAAAGGAGCGCTGTTGATGCGCGAGATTGCTGGACCCGAGAAGATGCCGTGGGTAAGAATTGCGTAAACCTTTATAGCCCCGGCAGAGATCAGCCTGATGACACGATGAGAAAGAGGGCAGATATTAAAAGAGATGGAGGGGGAAAAAGTGGAAGAGAGCAATGGAAGTGGAATACAGAGAGAGTTCCACATACCAACAAACCATCCATCCAGCTTATTCTACACAGGGTCACATAGAACCTGAGACAGAGGACAAGGTGCCAGCCCACCACGGGACACAATTTACACCCGTTCACACACCATGAATGAAATCGTTGCATAGAAGCCTTTATTATTGCCACATATACGTTACAGCTTAGTGGAATTCTTTTCTTCGAATATCCCAACTAAGGAGGTTGGGGTCAGAGTGCAGGGGCAGCTATGATACAGTGGAGGGAGAGTTAAGGCCCTTGCTCAATTGCCCAACAGTGGCAGCTCGGCAGTGCTGTGGCTTGAACTTGAGCCTTAACCACTTGATTACCAGAGAAAACATTGAAACTCTGTGCACAATGGGGCAGAGGCAGGAATTGAGCCCCAACCCTGGATTTGTGAAGCAAGCGGTCTAACGACTAAGCTACCATGCCTCCTCCATATATATTATATATCTCAATACCATATTTGTCATTTATATGAATTTATATTGAAATATATATGTCAGTCCACTCCCAACAATTTAGCGATTTTGTCACTTGCTAATAAGAACGTCCATTTTCTCCTGATGTTTAACGCATGTATCACATGACTGTTATTAAACCTGCCACACGTTTATGGCTACATGTTTTGCATTCGGAGTGTGTGTTGTGCGTTGACCTACTTATCAGCAGCGTGGCAGATGGTCCCACACGTGTCCGCCATGTCGTCCACTAGGATGGCCACTCGGTCCTTTACATCCCCTACCAGCACCATCCGGTCCACCTCGTTGGCTTTTTTGCGCTCTTTATGAATGAGGGCGAACTCAACGTTCAGCCGGTCAGCGATGGAGGTCACCCTGGGGACAAATGTACAGGTTCACACTCACAAATTAGCAGGTTTAACTGTGGATATGTAATCTACAGTTGGAGAAACAATGCCACCTGATATTTGTTTTGACGTTTTTACTGAAATTTTATTGGGTGCGAATAAACAGTACTCCCAGAAATGAACACACATGACCCAGTTTTAGGATTTACTGAAAATTCTGTACTTTAGAAGACATTATCTGCATGTTGCTTTCTGAAGAGTTCACAACTTCAGACTGAGGAAATATTATCAATAGATCGTATAAACTAGATATTAGACTATGGTTACATAACCATATTAAATATTAGAAAAAACAATTCCAAAATTGCAGGGGATATTTTTTAATACATTTTCCTGTATGTATTTAGGGTGCAAAGATGAACATTGATCTCCATTAGCACAAAAAGATGTCAGAAGATGTAAGAAGATAGTACGTTTAGGAGTTAACAGAATACTAATACAGCTAACAGCCAATACTCTTTCCATGCTTTTCTTCTCATCAGAAATAGTGCGGTTCTCAAAAACATAACCCACCCTTTCATCGAATATGCAGAATTAACATGGAATCACACATCAATAGTGTTTTCCCCACTGATATTGTTCGCACCTTTCCCACCATGCAGTTCATCCATCAGTGGGATTTGCCCTTCACTTAATCCCTACATAAAGACAGCGTTACAGCTGAGCTTCAGTCTTTTAATCTACCCGGCTCTCACGCCTCCTCACCTGTACACTCTGCTCAAACAGATAGAGCTTAAACGCCTCAACTTTCACACTAATACCACTATCGTGCTTCTCTTAAATGTCACAGATGGTTAACATTCCAACCCAAGTCTCTGCTCTAACTCAGCTGTACCGCATTCGGAAAACTGAGTCTTTCGGCTGCCATCTCACTACACTACTGGGTTTCTCATTTGTAGGACACTGAACGGGACTAAAAATGAACAACGAGAAAAGAATCGAAAAGATAGAAGGTGGTTTCCAGTCTCTAATTTTCTCATAAGGATTAATTTATAAACAGAATAAAATAATAGCTCTGGTCCGATTCTTTACGAGCCTGTAATTAAACGCATTTAATGTATCTTCAGGAATGCTTTTTTTGATCCTGTCCTGTCATTAGATGATGATGAATAGCCTTCTTGTAAGTGGTACTATAAATATTAATCCTTGGACAACGATCATGTTCCTACTATGAATGATTTATATCGATGTTTCCTTTTCAAGCTAAATGGCTTTTAACCCAGGACTTAAATTACTTTTGCATATTAAAGCTAAATATAAAAGAACATCTTGCTGTTATCTGAAATAGTGGAAGGGATTAAAAAGAAAACAAAATGATTAATAGATGAAACAAAATGACTTAAAGTTCAAAGCGGCGGTCACGTTGACTACAGCATTTTATTATCCGCTATTGACCCCTGACCCTAGCTGTGACCAAAAGGTTACCTTTTAGCGCCACCAGCATCAGGTGAGACAATAATGCAGTTCTTCCACTCTGGAATGTTCTCTCGGATCCACTGGAGGACTGCAGGCTCTGCGTACAGGTTGTCCACGGCAATGTCGAAAAATCCCTGGAGGCAGAAAGACAGCACAAAGCACCAATCAGATGACTGAAAGAGTAGTTTCAGATGACTGAAAGAGCATTTTAACGCACTGGAAGAACAGGTCGTTTTTGCTAGGGATTAAAAAGAACCCCAGACACACACACACCCAAGCTCAAACACATGCATACTCAAGAATTCATTCGAGACGTTGAGAATTCACGAGATGTTACATTCTTCAACATGAAGAATTACTAATTAAGTCCTTAATTACTAACTAATGCTTCTTGTTTTGTGTTCTTTTCATTAGTGTTACATTCATGTTGTAGTGCTATCGTCCGTTTTATTTACCACTAACTGAAAAATAAAACTTTTAATAAAGTTTTATTGAGCAGCTGTAATATTTTTGAGTGGCTGAGTTGTTTTTCTGGCCTGCGACAGGTCTGAGCCTGAGTCACTTGTAATTAGCACTGGGATGATGAGAAAGCCAACAAACAAACATTCATTCATGTTCTGAAAATGTTTTCGTCTGATCAGAGTCTCTTAATTTATTAGCTGGTACCATCTAGGTTCATTAGAAATATTGTGAGTGGTCAGAGAGGGTGGAAGTGAGATTTAAAAAAAAAAAAAAAAAATTTTAATTAAATACATTTAAATAATTAAAAATCAGGCACTGAGACTTCATGCATTTCCTTCTGAATTTATTAACCGATTTGACCACGTTTGTACACTTTGATTACTAAGAAATGTATAAGAAAATAAAAAAGGAGAGATTTTCCATTTGAAGGTTTGCACTGCCTGTGAAGTTGTTACCTGAATCTGTGAAGCATGAAGGTCCATGGTGATTATATGGTCTGCTCCGGCTACTGACAGCATGTTGGCCACCAGTTTTGCGGAAATCGGTGCACGGCTCTTAAAGGGGAAAAAACATTTTAGCTCAAACAACGATCACTCACATTGCCTTTATTCTTATATTTACACCTTAGTCTTAAACCAAACATAATATAAAGCTCGAGTTTCAAAATTAGAGAATTTTTGGACATTGAGTATCATTAAAGCATATAAGCTGTTAAATTTTTAAGCCTAGTGTGCTTCTGACTATATGTTGCATTATATCTGCATATCTATTCATTATGATATGATAAATGTTCCAGGACGTCTGTAAAACCTCGGGAGGTTTACTTACACGGTCGATGTTAAAGTAGTTAGATGGCACACAAACCCCGCTTTAAGCTTTGACCTCAGATCTGACTTTAGTGTGTCTGTGAACGTGAGTACATTTCACTGGAATGTTCTCTAATCTACTGATAAATAATTATCAGCCCTCAGCTTGAGACCAAACCTGCTGTCTTATGCTAAGCTAAACAGAAGAGTGCAAAGATCAATAAAATCTGTACAGCTTCATTTGATAATGAATACAGGTAAAATAAATTTCATCAGAGTTTAAAAAGGTTTCTGACTTTGTCCTTTTTGTCCTGTCGGGCGTAGGGGAAACATGGGATGACAGCAGTGACGCGAGACGATGAAGCGATCTTGCATGCGTTGATCATGATCAGCAGCTCCATGAGGTTGTCGTTTATTTCTCCACAGCCACTCTGAATGATGTACACATCCTCACCTCGCACGCTCTCACCGATTTCCACACTGTCGCAGACAACAACATGATCTCGGTCAAATCAATTTTGGTTAAGGAAATGGCTTATCGTTACCAAATATCACTCAGAAATTACATACTTAGCTCAAACCATATCCCAGACTATAACATTAACCCTTTAGTCAATCCTATTTCCTATTTATACACTAAGCATGTAGGGGAAATATGAGTTACAAATAAACAATACAGGGCTCCTCGGTTTGATTAGCAAAATACTAATCATATACTAAAGCTATTACTGCCATGTCATCAACATCTAGTTTGAAATTACATGTGCAAATAATCATATCCCTTAAATGACAAATACATATTTATATGAAAGAAAACAATAAATATGCTCAACATTAATGTGGTATTACATTAACACAATGTTATTTTAAGCAAGAATACCTTGATTTATAAACAGGTTTTAATGAAGCTTACATTATTTGTTAGCGATGTTAGCCTCATAGCTGTAGTACCACTTAAGTCCTGGTTAAACAAACATTTTGTGTGTGATACAAGAAGCGTTATCTTGAGTACTAAGGAGTTATGTAGTTGTCGGTGTTGTTTGGCTAAATCAGTGCTTTCGGGACTCCTGATCAAGGAGTTCAACGTGAATCTAGACATGTTAGCTTTCACATTAGGCGGAACAAATCTTCCGCAATATATTCGTTGCATTCATTTTTCATTATCATTATGAAATTTTTTAACAGAACTGCTCATGTCCTAATAAAGAAAATGAAAGTTGGAATGACTTTTAGCATCGCAGCTAAGACAGAAAGGAATGTAGCTCTTTAACAGTTAAGGTTTTTAGCCTGGAAGCATCTCAGGATATGTATTCAGTAAAACTTGCATCTATCTATAGACCAAGATAAAATTAATACATTTTGAGCACTTGAAAAATATATTTGCTTGATTGCACGGTGAAAGTCTGAGATGTGGGGAAGAATAAAAAAATCAAGTCAGCATTTGTGTGAAAAATTCCGGACAGGAGATTGGCCTCCTACTGTTTATCCGTCTCCAACCGTGTCACGTGAGGGAACGAGAAAAAAGGACCATGACAAATCAATTAGGAACAAAAACAAGCTTTACTGGCAGGACTGGCAGACAAAACACAGCACAATCTTATTTCTCTTATGACCTGAGGGAAGAGCTTGCAACGCTAGTTTATAGGACTCACCTAGCTTATTGCTGCACGTGTCTAAAGTGCGTAGTCAAAATAAACTTATGTTTATAAAATAAACTTATGCGGTATTGTGTCCTGTTTATAAAATATTATGTACAATAACATATAAGATTATGTACCAGAAGAGCTTGCTAACATGTGCATAACAATTTCTTTCATGATCTGAGGGAAGAGTTAGCGATGGCGGCTCTCAGAACTTCTAAGACACCTTGACTTTTGCTACCTCAAGGTAAACAAAGGTTTGCATGTCTTGTAACAATAAATCAATGCTACAAGTCTAAGTAATTAAATATAATATGAATAATAATGATAACAGCCTATTAAAAAGATTTGTGCACCATAATTATGAACAGCACAAAATCTCCCTTGGTTTTACTTAGGTATAATGTTTTAGAAATACAGGTTGATCATGTTCAAAAAAATTTTTTTTTTGGGGGGGGCTGGCTAACATGGCCACATTTTATGTTGAACTCATTGATCAGGAGTCTGAAGAACACTGGTTTAGCCAAACAACACTGACGACTACATAACTTTAGCTCCTGAGATAACAGTTCTTGCATCACACTCAGGGTGATGGGGTAATTCACAAAATGTAGGTAAAGCTTTGTGGACAGATCTTGTAGACGAGTTTTCAGCACAGTTCGGCTAACCCACGATCACAAGATATTCTGTAAAAACCGTGTGCATTACTCAGTTAGTTAAAGCAGTCAGTTGTCTAAACAGTGATACCCATGTAACTTGTTTATCCACTTTAATGCTAATGATGAAACAGATTAATGCACACACTTAGGCCCTTAAGACAAGTTTAATAATTTAGCAATGTGCTTCAAGCTTTCAGACTTACTTTCCAAGTCCTTAAACATAACTGCAAGGTTATTTTAATATATCAACTGTTGCATAAACATTCACCTTGTGGCAATGTTCTCAGGCAAAACACATACCTTGGCCAGTTGCTAAAACACAGTTTGAACTCCTCAAACTAGTAAAGAACTTCAATTCAAACAGGATTCATTTTAAACCCTTATGATTACGTTCCCAGCTTCCGTCTAACCAAACTGATGAATAAATGTTTGTAGTAATGTACAATAAAGGCATTAGTAGCTGTAATTCTTTTCTACCAGCAGGCAAAGATGGTCTACCAGTTTGAAAAACTGGTCAGATCGTCAAACTATACATCTTGTCATTCCTGGCACTGTATAAATGGGATTCCGCTTTTATATTTTGGATTACTGGTCAACACCTGGCTGGGTCTGATTTATGCAAAACACTGGGGATGTTGGCAGTATGACTTAAGGTTTGTCCAAGGTTTATGTGAAATATTATGTTACATGTACTTATGTTATCAAAATATCCATCAAATTAGATATGACACCAGTTCATAGCATGATTAAGCCTGATACCAATAGTCATACTGGTGCATCCCTAAATGTCCATCTAACACTCTAAGATGAAGGAATTACACTGTACCCTTAGGTACAGTAAGGTTTCCAGGAAAAACATACATAAAAAACCACACATTTTATTTTTATTTATATATATATATATATATATATATATTATATATATATATAAAAATATACACACACACACACACACATATATACATACACACACACACACATATATACATACACACACACACAAACAGAAGTGCTAAAGTAAAGACACGATGCTATTACACAATATGAGCCTTAAACCTGCAGGTCTCCAATTAACCTTTTAGAAGCAAATTGCTTCACTTTTAAAGGCACAGTTTCCCCCCCAAGACAACATTGTTGTGTCTGAACCATGAGATGAACCATTGTGTGTGTGTGTATTTATGTATGTATGTGTGTGTATATATTTATGTTTGCGTGTGAGTGTTTGTGAATGTGTGTGTGTTTGTGAATGTGTGTGTGCGTTTGTGAAGGTGTATGTGCGTTTGTGAAGGTGTATGTGCGTTTGTGAAGGTGTGTGTGCGTTTGTGAAGGTGTGTGTGCGTTTGTGAAGGTGTGTGTGCGTTTGTGAAGGTGTGTGTGCGTTTGTGAAGGTGTGTGTGCGTTTGTGAAGGTGTGTGCGTGTTTGTGAAGGTGTATGTGCGTTTGTGAAGGTGTGTGTGCGTTTGTGAAGGTGTATGTGCGTTTGTGAAGGTGTATGTGCGTTTGTGAAGGTGTATGTGCGTTTGTGAATGTGTGTGTGCGTTTGTGAAGGTGTATGTGCGTTTGTGAATGTGTGTGTGTGTGTTTGTGAATGTGTGTGTGTGTGTTTGTGAATGTGTGTGTGTGTGTTTGTGAATGTGTGTGTGTGTGTTTGTGAATGTGTGTGTGTGTGTTTGTGAATGTGTGTTTGTGAATGTGTGTGTGTGTGTGTGTGTGTGAATGTGTGTGTGTTTGTGAATGTGTGTATGTGTGTTTGTGAATGTGTGTATGTGTGTTTGTGAATGTGTGTGTGTGTGAATGTGTGTATGTGTGTTTGTGAATGTGTGTGTGTGTGTGTTTGTGAATGTGTTTGTGAAGGTGTTTGTGAATGTGTGTGTGTGTGTTTGTGAATGTGTTTGTGAAGGTGTCTGTGAAGGTGTGTGTGTGTTTTCAGAGCAAGAAAGTTCTCAGAAACGTGACGACCGGACGGTTATAATAAGAAATCAGCACGTGTGGCTGTAGATGCGCGCGCTGCACGTGCTGCACCAGATTCTTACACTTTTCACTGATTAAAAACTCACCAGGTTTCCTGATTGCTGAACTTTTTGGTGATGACTTTCCCCAGATCGAGCCCGAGGCGGTCGGCCACCTTCTGGGACAGGTCATGGTGGGAGCTCCCGCTGAACAACACGATGTTGGGCATGGCGGAAACACGTGTACACGTGTGAGACCGGGGACGTTTGCTGATAAAAAATAGAAATAAATAGAAATCCCCAAATGCACGGAGACGGACAATTTAAAGCGAACAAAAAAAAAAACAAGCACCACTACATGCTAGATAAGCGCTGGGTGACCGACGCGCACAAGGAGGAAGTGACGGAAAGAGCGACAGGACAAAGCGGAAGTGCTACAATACTAACAACCATGAGTTTTAATAATCCATCCATCCATAATGTTAGAAATAAATACTTTTTAAATAGAAACTACATGATGATGTGCTTCCTAAAAATAACGTGTGGTGTGATAAAGAAAACAAACAAACAAAACTGCTTTAAAACGACAGAAATATTATTAACACTGAACAACTTTAAATCAAATAATTTACCACAATATAATTTCTGTAATTCTGAACAAAATGATGAAAAAAATATATATATTTGGAATTAAAACTATATCTGAAATTTAAATCTCACTATAGAGTCTGTTTACATCAACAACATCAACATAACAAGGTTTAGGCTGTTAGCTGTGTTGAGTGTTAATTGATATTTATGTGTATATATGTGTACATAAAAATATTAATACATCATTTAGCAGACGCCCTTATACAGAGCAACTTACATTTTTTATCTCATTTTTATACGACTGACGGTTAAGGGCCTTGGTCAGGGGCCCAGCAGTGGCAGCTTGGTGGACGTAGGAATCGAACTCACAACCTTCCTTCCGATTGGTATCCCAACACCTTAACCACTAGGCTACCACGGAATATTACAAAACACAAAACATAAAACCAGCAGAGAGTTCTCAGTTTAAAGTTTAATAGATAAGAATCGAGGGGGGCATGGTGGCTTAGTGGTTAGCACGTTCGCCTCACACCTCCAGGGTTGGGGGTTCGATTCCCGCCTCCGCCTCGTGTGTGTGGAGTTTGCATGTTCTCCCCGTGCCTCAGGGGTTTCCTCCGGGTACTCCGGTTTCCTCCCCCGGTCCAAAGACATGCATGGTAGGTTGATTGGCATCTCTGGAAAACTGTCCGTAGTGTGTGACTGCGTGAGTGAATGAGAGTGTGTGTGCCCTGTGATGGGTTGGCACTCCATCCAGGGTGTATCCTGCCTTGATGCCCAATGACGCCTGAGGTAGGCACAGGCTCCCCGTGACCCGAGGTAGTTTGGATAAGCGGTAGAAATATGAGTGAGAAATAAGCGGTAGAAATAAGGATAAGCGGTAGAAAATGAGTGAGAGAGAGATAAGAATCGAATAGTTGTTTGTAGTAAGATAACTGAACATACCAACATATTTGATTGAACAATAAACCAAATTGGGAATTTCAATGCCATGGTATTTCTTCCATTTATTTGCACTTTAGAATAAATTCATTCATTCATTCAAACTTCAGTAACTTTATCCAGATAACCCGTATACAGGATGCTTACGATCACAGAATCACACAAATTTACCTTGAATGCAAACAGTCTAAACAACATTAACCAACCTTTAACTACAAATTTGTCTTTAGTTTCATATTTGTTTGCTAACTATTAGCCAAGCTAGCAAGCTGAAACACATGAATATGAATATTAGGTTACATTTTATTGAAAATTATTTGAAAGTTAATAAACGATGCTACATATTTATTTGCATGTTACATTTCATAAAGATTGCTCATGTAAAACCAGTTGTTCTGTGTGAGATTGGTAATCAAGTGTATTATATTTACACAGTTAAGGCATGGTGGCATAGCACAGTAATGCAGTAGGTAGTGGTGCTGCTTCAGTGCTTCTCCAGGGTCTGCAGATCAATCCTGAGCATTGATTACTGTGTTACTGTCTGTGTGTTGTTTTACATGTAAACCCTGCATCCACATACGTTTTCTCAATGTGTTCCAGTTTCTTCACACATTTTTAAAACATGCTGTTAGGTGGATTGGCAATTCTAAACAACACGTATGTGTGAATGAGCCTGTGGGGGTGTGTGATACCCGGCGATGATTGGATTATTCCAAGGAATTTCTTGTTTTACACTCCAAGGAATGTCTTGTGTTCCCATAGTAGTCTTAGACTCAACTAGGCTGAAGTGTTTGTTGAAAATGAATGAAATGTAAAATTTTGCATTATGACATAAACAGTCATAACATCACATGATATAGAACATTCTCCAAGATCTGGTGGCTGTTTATTTATTTACCAAATCTGGCATTTCAATGTTATTATCATTGTAGTAGTGTAATACATTGTTAAAATATAGAATGAAATGTCTATGAAGTCACTGGTAGAAAATCTATATACTCTTAATAGTCAAAATCTCTTTGAGCTTCTATAGATAAGTGGAGAACAAAAGCATGTTTGCAAAGTAGCTAACACTGGGCTAGCTAACAAGCAGCCTATTGAACAAGAAACAATATGACTTTCATACTTAATGCTATGAAAATACATACAGTATCTGAGAAGTGAGTAAACCCCTCACATTTTTGTAAATATTTTATTATACTTTTCACGTGACAACACTGAAGAAATGACCCTCTGCTACAATGTAAAGTAGTGAGAGTACAGCTTATATAACAGTGTAAATTTGCCGTCCCCTCAAAATAACGTAACACACAGCCATTAATGTCTAAACCGCTGGCCACAAAAGTGAGTACACCCCTAAGTGAAAATGTCCAAACTGAGCCCAATTAGCCATTTTCTCTCCCTGGTGTCATGTGACTTGTTAGTGTTACAAGGTCTCAGGTGTGAATGGGGAGCAGGTGTGTTAAATTTGGTGTTATCGCTCTCTCTCTCATACTGGTCACTGGAAGTTCAGCATGGCACCTCATGGCAAAGAACTCTCTGAGGATCTAAAAAAAAAAGAATTGTTGCTCTACATGAAGATGGTGTAGGCTATAAGAAGATTGCCAAGACCCTGAAAATAAGCTGCAGCACGGTGGCCAAGACCATACAGTGGTTTAACAGGACAGGTTCTTCTCAGAACAGGCCTAACCATGGTCCACCAAAGAAGTAGAGTGCACGTGGTCAGCGTCATATCCGGAGGTTGTGTTTGGGAAATAGACGTATGAATGCTGACAGCATTGCTGCAGAGGTTGAAGGGGTGGGGGGCCAGCCTATCAGTGCTCAGACCATATTCCGCACACAGCATCAAATTGGTCTGCATGGCTGTCATCCCAGAAGGAAGCCTCTTCTAAAGATGATGCACAAGAAAGCCTGCAAACAGTTTGCTGAAGACAAGCAGACTAAGGACAAGGATTACTGGAACCATGTCCTGTGGTCTGATGAGACCAAGATAAACTTATTTGGTTCAGATAAGATAAGATAAGATAAAATATACCTTTATTTGTCCCACAATGGGGAAAGACATAATATAGTATACAGTATATACACAACACAATGTATAAATACAAAGAAGAAAAAAGAGAGATGGTGTTAAGCGTGTGTGGTGGCAACCAGGTGAGGAGTACAAAGACAAGAGTGTCTTGCCTATAGTAAAGCATGGTGGTGGGAGTGTCATGGTCTGGGGAGCTACAGTTCATTGAGGGAACCATGAATGCCAACATGTACTGTGACATATTGAAGCAGAGCATGAGCCCCTCCCTTCAGAGACTGGGCCGGCAGGGCAGTATTCCAACATGACAACGACCCCAAAGACACCTCTGACCACTAGCCAAGCATGTCTTCAGACCTAAATCCTATTGAGCATCTTTAAGGCATCCTCAAATGCAAGGTGGAGGAGCGCAAGGTCTCTAACATCCATCAGCTCCATGATGTCGTCAATTAGGAGTATAAGAGGACTCCAGTGGCAACCTGTGATGCTCTGGTGAACTCCATGCCTAAGAGGGTTAAGGCAGTGCTGGAAAATAATAGTGGCCACACAAAATATTGACACTTTGGGCTCAATTTGGACATTTTCACTTAGGGGTGTACTCACTTTTGTGGCCAGCGGTTTAGACATTAATGGCTGTGTATTGTTATTTTGAGGGGACGGCAAATTTACACTGTTATACAAGCTTTTCAGTGTCATTTCTTCAGTGTTGTCACATGAAAAGATGTAATAAAATATTTACAAAATGTGAGGGTTGTACTCACTTCTGTGAGATACTGTATGCTTAGACATTTAGGCTGAAATTGTGCAATTAATTATGAACTATTGTGTGGATGTTTAATGATATAATGTAGCCATCATGTCCAAAGAAGACATGACCAACCACTTAGCACAGTATTATGTTTTTATAAAGTCAGGTGATGAAAAATAAAAATCACTTTAATCTTTTAATCGTTTTCTGCCCACTTGATAATAATAATAATAATAATACCTGTTTTAATGCTTCACAATAATTAATCAATTTTCCAAAAACAATTAATATTTATTTTATTGCGTGAGTTTGTCATACATACTGTTACATTCCAATTAGATTATTACACTTTTATTCCAGACAGGTACACAGCCTGAAAATAAAAGTTTATTTTCCTTTTAAAAATAAAGTTACCATGTTTGACATCACATTTGTTATGTCATGTGTTTATGATCATATGGTTCGTCACTAAGGCTTATTAATTGAGGTATGGACGTCTCTCTGAATGAGAATTGACAGCTATAGTCAATGTTTGTGTTGTACATTTACTAAAGCTGGAAGTAGGTATATAAAGTTTCATCTGCACAATAGGAAATGATTTGCAAATAATTGTTTTGATGTGCTGCATATCGTGCTCAGTAATCAAGCAGTCTCATAGATGAATGGTTTCAAATGAAAAGATTGAATCCAAACATTATTACCATTTAAATTTACATCATTGTGAATTTTTGTCAAAGCACCAAAAATGATGTGGTGAAAATGTTTTAGCTTACGGGACAAATAAACAAATCAAATGACTATTCAATGTATGTGTTAATAAAGCAGATATTCCTTCAACCTTTTAAACACTTTATTGTATTCTGGAGATTAAAAATTAAGGACAGTCATGATTATGTGTATAATTTTTAATTATATTGGGGTAAATAATTAATGTGAAATAATTTTTACATATAATCTCAGGAAGTATAATGTCAGAAAATACAAAATAAACAGAAACCATTATTACCCATTATAATTATTAAAAGCATTATATAAGTACATATCTGTTGTACTTTTCAATAGGTTGTTATATAATAAATAAAATTAAATAGAATGAATTAAAAAAAGCAATTTAGTTATTTGCAATATGAAGCCAGTTTATATACTAAATATTACAACTCTTTAGCAAAATCCTCTACTCTGATCCCCTAGTTTTAAACTGCAATATGGGACATTACAGCATTATAAGATATTTAGGATACACGAATAATCATTTTAAAGCTCCTTAAAAAGTTCTATAATTTGTTTGTATATACATTCTAACACGAAAAATAATTATGGACACCACAGTAGTATTTGTTCCAGTCGATTACTTTAGGGTTTTTATTCAACCCAGATGTCCATTTATGGCTTTGCAAATAAAAGGTTGACTCAGAAGAGGCCTACTTGTTGAGTAGTGTTTTGAGAGAGCGGGTAAGAGTGTTGACGATAGCCGACATGGTGCTAGAATGGCGATCAAGTGTTTTAACACTTTGGTCCCCAGGAGAACTACCTGAGGCTCCCTCAGCTGCCCGAAGCAAGCACATGTAGTTCATGACCACCTCATCAACCTTGGCCGCAACCTCACGCTGTTGCTGGCTGGCTGAAGCACCTAAGCCACGAACCAAGCACATGCAGATCTCAGATAAGCTGCAAAGCACCTGAAAACTGGAACTGACTGCCAGCAACATCTCCTCTGGGCTGCCATGTGCTTGAGCCATCCTGTGGCATGCCTGCCCAAGTGCTTTAGATTCGATTGCTAGCAAGTGCTTGTACTGTGCCAGCTCCTCTGTCTGCATAGGTGGGGTACCTCTGTCACTTCTGCCCACACTAGAACGCACCACAGCAATCAGCTCACTCGCATCTCTTCGAACATCAGAAAAAACAGCAGGGTACACATACGTGTGGTCTTTCAGGGCATTAATGCGAACCAGTCTGTCCCCAAAGGTCATGTTGTTCAAAACCTCTGCATACAGCTGTTCTCCAATCGTGTCTATAACACAAGAGTCTGGGTTGTATTGAGAAGGTCCTGGTTCATCCAAGTGACAAAGCTGCCTTCTCAAACCATCTCCTATGCCCCCTTCCTCCTCCACTGTCTGGTTTTTCTTTTTGAAGAAACAGTAACTGAATGGACCATTGCATGTCCAGGGATTTATATCCAGCTTCTGTGCAGAACCTATCTGCTTTGCATCCTTTTGTACTGGAGAAACTGCACAATCCCTGTTGCTTACAGACCAACCCATGGTCTGGGATGCTACTGAACCTTGTGAGTAGCTTTTTGACAGCTTATTCTTGGGAGTTCTTCTTTGTAGTTGTGGCTCAGTTGCATGCAAATGGTCCTGCTGATTTCTGGCCAGTGATGATGCTCTTGATTTCTCAATCAGTGCATCAATATTTCCAGATCCAGCAGTTATAATACTGGTACTTCTAATTATGTCTCTGCCACGAATTGGAGTATTGGTGTTACATTGATTTAACCCTTGAGAAGTTAGATGGTTCTGTCTAAGAGGGACAAGTGACTCTTGTGTTGGCCCGATGTAACTGGTGCTCTTTGACAGCCTTAATTGAGGTGGAGGAGGTAATGTTGGTGGTGGTGGAAGTGATAGTGGTGGTGGTTGGGGTAGAGGGATGGCACAGGTTTTGATGTGCCTTGGTAAATTAGCAGGTAAGTCTCCTCCTCTCAACAGCATTCCGCGGTCTTCTGTGCCAGCTACACTAGAGAGACAAAAAGAATCATTAAGCGTCTGTTGGACAGCAAGTGTCATCTTGCAGTCAGATATGAGCAAGTCATCTGTGCTTGCATGAGGTATCCCTTCAAAGTGGTTCCTATTTAAAGATGAGAACTGATCAAGGTTAAAACTTTGCTCTAATTCACAATTGAGGCCAGAATATGACCTTCTTCTTTCAGAATGATTAGGCCCTACATCAACGTTGCTGACAGGTCTCTGAGCATGCAAATCAGGACTCCTCTTCAATTTAGCAGGCAAAGTTGTTGAGTGGAATATTTTTGAGACTCTGTGAGAATCTGCACTAGGGTTTGAGCTGAGAACCAGTGAAGGAGAAGGAGGCATGCAGGGACATTTGATACTAAAGTTCCCTTTACCTTTAACCTTGTCTATAAAGAATGAAGAGTTTTTGATATGCTTTCTTTGGTCCTTTTTGCTGCCCCCAAATCCTGCCCTAAAGCTGTTGCCACCCTGATGCATATGGCTGACTGTTAGATAATTAATCAACTGCCTATAAGCCTCACTCCCCTCCTTTGTGTTTATACTTATTGGACTGCCATCTTTTTCATGCAGATCACTTAGAAGGTTGCTCCTTCGAGCTGTACCTGTGGTTTCCTTGATTTTGGATGGTCGGACACTGAGGGGTGGATTTGATCCCGGAGGATGTACATTTGGCAGCATCTTCCTCAAGAGAGCAGCATCTGCATGAGGGTGAAGGTCCCTTGACGTGAGCAGGAGGGAGGAGGAAGAGCCAGAAAAATTACTTTTGCTGTCAGTGGCACAATGTGGGGAGTCCACTGGCGTTGCAGAAGCACTACTTCCTGTACTGCCACCGACATCCAGAGACGAGGATTGGGAACTTTGAAGAGAACACAGAGCTTCATTCTGCAATGAAGAAATACGCTTGGCTAGGTGGTACTCACACAGTCGTGCCACTCCTTGTCGTAATGGAGGAAGAATCTGTTGATCATCCTTATACGTTTCAGTTTGTTCATTATCCTGAAGCTTCTTTGTGGGGAGACTAATATTGCTGCCAGTTAGATCTTCTCTTGAACCATGAGATTCTGTAACCTGGCTCCCTGAAGGCTCATTTTCTATTGAGGACTGTAGCCCTTGAAATCTTTCACAGAATTCTTTCACAACCAATTGTCTTCTTCTATTACTTTCTCTTCCACTGAAGGTGTTATACTTGCCTGGTGCATCTTTATTTTTTTTTATTCGTCTTCCCTCAGTCGCCATTGCTTTCAATCTTTTTCCAGTATTCAAAAGCGTGCTCGAGTGAGATTTGACCAGATATTTACCCAAGGACTTATCTGCCTTTGCCTCAGGCTCTGTCTCTGGATTATCAGAAGACTGTAGTTTATGCATTGAAGGCACTGTTGTTGGTTGAACTGCCAAGTCTTTGCGTCTTGAGGGACTGCGTGGTGGCTTAGGAATAGATCCTCTGGTGCAAGGGGAGACAGGGAATTCTGTCTTTTCCTCCTGAAGGGGCTGGTATCCCTCTGTGGTTGCCACCAGAAGACGCATAGCATTCTCAGACAGTCTGTGGCCCGCAGTTTGTTCTGAGCTCTCTGTCATCTCCGAGGAGTTGGTCTCATTTCCTGAATCTGATGAGGACTCTGGACTAAAAGCTCGTGATATGCCAGTTCCTGTAAGTAAAAATGGTGAGCAAGTAAGTTTTTGTTGCACCGCTTATCTTAACAGTTCATATTTATTTATATATTTACTGAATTCATGTTTTTGATAAATTAACTTCAACATTTAATCTTCTGTTACAATACATTCTGTTACCTATGCATTTTACTCCATTGCACTTTTACATTACCTTTCACAAATTTGTAAAAGCTTGTAAATTTGTTAATTGAACTTGGTTATTACATATTTATTAAGTACACACCAAAAGTTCCCGATCTAAAATTTTCCAATCAGCTAAACTCTCTCATACATTTGTGTTTGGCTGAACATGCATGTATTATTTAAAGCCGTTATCAATTATCTAACAGTTACAGTTTGCTATATAACAAGCACAGAGTCTAATAAGATTGTGTGATGACAGTAATCATGTAACCTGCAATGCTGGTAGACTGAGGCTGGGTGGTTTCCTCAGATACAGCAAGTGCTTCTAGTGCTTGCAGCGTGTCCACAACAGCATGATCCAAGATTCTGACATTATTGCGCTCAACATGTGTAGGGACAGCATCAATCAGGGACACAGGAATGCTGTCATTGCTACGGGAACTTTGTGGATGACTTTTGCTATCTGCTCCCTCCTCATCTGAACTGTCCCTGAATCCAGGAGGAGGTGCAGCAATGGCCATGTTGAGGGAAAGCAGAATTGCATCATTTTCATCCTCATCATCATCTCCTTCTGGAGGAGGGAGCGCAGTTAAATCTATAATATCATCGCTGGAGCCAGAAAGGGTGAGAAATGTTATCTTGCAGGTTGGCAGCCCAGCTTCACCCTCTCCAGGTATTGCAGGTGTATCCTCTTCACAGCTAGCCTCATCCTCATCCTCCACATCATCAGTGGTCTCAGCATAGCATAAATCACGTAAGAGAGGCTCTTCAATACCTTCAGCATTGTCAAAGATTTTCCCCTCACCAATGTTGGTATAGACTACATTAGGCCTAATTTGAAATGTCTCTCCATCTGGAGAGCCAAAGCCCAGATCATTGCTGGAAATGAAAGAAGGCCGTTCAAGCAACTCGGGACTCTCATCCAGGAGGCGCTGATAACCAAGGTTCCGAGGGTTTAAAAGTGGATCTCTGAAAATAAAAGAAACCTTAGCACTCCTAGGAGACTCCTGGGGTTGGTGTTGTACAGGTGGAAGAGGTGGAAGTTGGGGACTTCTGCTTCTAACTTGTGACCTCTCTCCACTATGGCCTGGATATGGAGGAGGAAGGGTCTCTGGAACATAAGAAGAGCCTATGCTATCCTCTCTCGCTTGATCCTGTGAGTAATCTATTTCTGGTTGATAAGAAGGTATGATCTCTTGATTGTTAAGATCTTCACAGATACCTAAAGAGGTACTGTATTGCCATTCAAGTTCTCTAGGATCTTGGGCTGAAATACATAGAAACATCAATCTCATTTAGAAAGCATGTTGCCTGTCAAATGTTTAAGGATATCTAGCATTATTTTTCACAATAAACTTTTATTATTACATTGTCAAATAAAAGCAGTGTATTGGACTCTTTCAAGTCTAAGCTTTAAATAAATTCATCCATAAGAACTTACCACTATCTATTTCTCCATTGCTATTGCTGTGGGCCATATTGAAAATAGAGCGACGTGAGTCCACAAGAAGACGATAGTATCCAGCTGTTAGGCAAGCCAGGTTCATGGCATCACTGGACTCCATTATTAACGTAATGGGCTGTTTCAAAAAGAAGTTTGGATTTGCATTAAAATCTATTAATGTCTATAAGGCATTAAAAAAGCACCTGTCCTGACCATACTGTATATCAAAATTAAATAGAATAGCAATGGTGTTTAACTGAACAGCAGAACACACTGCACAATTGTAATAGTATACCTTGACGTCCAAAACATGGAGTTCTACCCGCACATTGACTTCGTCCTCTGTAAGTATCTCAATGCGGTTAACATGGCTGAAGTCTGCCAGCAGGGCCACTAGATTTGTCTTGACATTGATAACATGACTGATGCCATACCTCGGTCCTACAAGTAATGTCACACCTGTTTCCTTATCGCCTTGCTACATGTGAAATAGGAAGCCAATAAAAAGAAAGAAAGAAAGAAAGAAAGAAAGAAAGAAAGAAAGAAAGAAAGAAAGAATGATGAAAAATACTGGTTTCTGTAAACCAGTGTAATAACAGTGAGCACATATGTTAACACTTTATAGTTGCACAGTTATAATAATCAACTTACCAGTAGCAAAGATTTAAACACTCGTCCTCCGTATAATCTCAGATCACTGAGATACTTTAAATAGTGAACCTTTGCTTGCAATATGGTTAACTACAAAACAGATTGCAAGAATATTAGCAACATATTCACATTATTCAAGAAATCTATGGTCACACACAGTGGCCTTGAAGAGAAGATTAGATTAACAATATAATATTAGAAATATGTATTACTGAACTAATTTAAAGTCAGAGGACATCTTAAGGCATATTAACGACTTTCCATGAGGCAAACATTTCACCTTTCTTGGCAATGATGCTTTGAGAATGTTAAATGTAAATTTTTGTTGCCTTGCTTTTGGAACCACTAGATGCCTCTCTTCTGACATTTTACCAAACCTCCCACAGCATAATGAGGAAGATGTAACATCTAAGGCCATTGAAATAAACTTTTTTCATTATTGAGCTAATAACAGTTACTGAAGAGTCTTTTATTTAGGATCGATTGTAGGATCTGGTCCCTGATCACAATAAATGGATACCCACCTTCTTCCCAGGAGCTACTAGATTCTGATTGGTTTTTAGGATGTGAGTCAGAGCTTTTTTGATGTTCTTCTCCTTCATGCTGGAGAACACTGCAGGGGGTAGGAAATGTGCCAATCCCCACTGTTTCCTGTGGGACAGCATATGTGCACTGTGAGGACATTTGGCAGATTGCATATGGCAAAGCATTTTTGTTTCTTATTCAGGCCCAAATCTGAATGGCTGATTGTGTTATATATCTATAAGCTATTTTCATACAAGTGTTTCAGGTAATAATTGTCCACTGTAATCTGTTCAAGTGTAGTTGACAAACACTTTCCATCAAGCCCAAATTTATAATGAATTTCAAATACATTAATAATGTTAGAATACGTTAATAAGACATTATAAATATTGTTTTAAATGCAACGCACTTCATAACAATGTCTATTTTGCAGTATGAATTGGTAATATAATGAAGTAGTCTACGTAACACGTTGCTAGTCTTGGGACCTGACTGCATACTGTATAGTGTTTATATAGACAAGATTTATATTTATGTTTATATGACCAAATGCATGTAGACACCTGACCATTACACATGGATGTGAGCCTTCCACAATGTGTTGTGCACTTAATTGTGTAGAATGTCTGTATTCTGTAGCATTACAATTTTCCTTCACTGGAACTAAGGAGCCCAAAACTGATCCAGCTCGACAAAATCCCCCGTGCAACAAAGTGAGCTCCATGAATACATTGTTTGACACGGTTGGAGTAGAAGAAATCAAGTGTCCTGCACTGAGCCCTGACCTCAACCCCACTGAACAAGTTTGGGTTGAACTGGAATGCAAACTTTACCCCAGGTCTCCTCACGTGTAATCAGTTCCTGAGCTTACTCATTCTCTTTTACCTGAATGAACAAAAAACCCCACAGCCACAGTCTAAAATCTAGTGGAAACCTTCCCAGAAGAGTGAAGGTTATTTTATCAGCAAATGAGGGACTGAAACTGGGATGGGATAAATATATATATATATATAATCTACCGCTTATCCGAACTGCCTCGGGTCACGGGGAGCCTGTGCCTATCTCAGGCGTCATCGGGCATCAAGGCAGGATACACCCTGGACGGAGTGCCAACCCATCGCAGGGCACACACACACACTCTCATTCACTCACACAATCACACACTACGGACAATTTTCCAGAGATGCCAATCAACCTACCATGCATGTCTTTGGAACGGGGGAGGAAACCGGAGTACCCGGAGGAAACCCCCGAGGCACGGAGAGAACATGCAAACTCCACACACACAAGGCGGAGGTGGGAATCGAACCCCGACCCTGTACGCGTGAGGCGAACGTGCTAACCACTAAGCCACCGTGCCCCCCTATATAGGACTATATTCACTATATTCACTGTTCACCAAAAAAGCTGGAAAAGTGCTGGCTCACTATTTATACTTAATAAGCTACACAATAGTGAAGGTGGAAGTCATATTGTTATATTAAGCTAAATTTGCAGTAATTAATGTGACAATCAGTGATTAATGTACAATCAGGACTATTCATGCAGCAATATATTAGTAACATTCCAGATGCCATTTATATATTTATTTTTGTGTTTGGTATGTTCTCATTCATGTATAGTTGTATTAATACGATCATTTTTATAATCAACTTTTTTTTTAAAAGATCTTACCCTTGCTTATATGTTACAGTAAGTCTTATTACAGCTCTTTCATTCTGTAGTCTGCATTTTCTAATCCAGATTTTTTTTGTCTGGCTTAAAGACAGGTACATGTATAATTAGATAATATTGATAAACCACATCTTCTACTCTACTTGAATATATGAACTACAGCCAGGTAATTTGCATAGTTTAATCAGTGTGCTTACAATAACAGACTAAAGCCTTCTTAGAAAATATGTAAATTTTCCCCACCTAAAATATTGACTTCTTTTGGATTTAAATAGCCAATACCGAATGCAACCAAGAAATTGATACTATATATACTATATACTATATACTATATATTGATCCCCACATCACTTTCCCAAAGTCATGCAAATGGATTGCCTGAATGCAATAATTTTGAACGGTAAGGAACCATGACTGTAACAAGTAGCGATGTCTTATCTTTCCTTACTGATAGAGTGCTGATAGTCCATTTTATTTGTTTTCTCTCCATTCTTGGAGAATCTGGTGTGCCACAGAAAGTCTCCATGCAGATATTTCACTGAAAGCTCCAGGAAAGTATGAACTTATTTCTAAAAAAAGGACTCACTCACCCCACCTTTAAGATATGAGCTGACATTTAAAACTTAATGAAGTAATTCATGATAATACTGCCACTGTCCTGTAGGCCCAAAATGTCTGATTTATGAAAGTTATCCTGATAAAAAAAAAGTGACGGATTGCAAATTAAAATCTATAAATCACAGGGTCACTTAGTCACACAGCTCTTGCTGTAAACAGCCCTGCTTTTAATTAGCTCTGAGAATAGACTGATGAATAAAGAGATCAAGGTTCACGTGGTTCACTTAGGCAGTTCACTCCCAGTTCTCTATGAAGGAGGCAGCCAAGTGAAGCCTTACTCACTGGATGTACTTCATTGAGAACTTCTGAGTCGGCCGGGTGGTGAGGCAGAGGATGTACATCTGCAGAGCAGCTAGACGTAGAGCAGCGTCATACTTCACTTCAGGGCCAAATCGCTCACGAACCACGTCATTACAGCTCTGAGGGACAGAGGGTGATAAAAACAATGTTAGAGCAAAAATGTTTTTTTTTTTTTATATACTGTTCAACTAATCAAGATGAACAAGGGCAGAAGTAAGTAAAAGCTAAACTAACTGACATCATGTTTGTGTGAGTTCATTTGTTCTTTTTGTTGTTCCATAGATCTATTTATATTCATTCATTCATCTTCTACCGCTTATCTGAACTACCTCGGGTCACGGGGAGCCTGTGCCTATCTCAGGCGTCATTGGGCATTAAGGCAGGATACACCCTGGACGGAGTGCCAACCCATCGCAGGGCACACACACACACACTCATTCACTCACGCAATCACACACTAGGGACAATTTTCCAGAGATGCCAATCAACCTACCATGAATGTCTTTGGACTGGGGGAGGAAACAGGAGTACCCGGAGGAAACCCCTGAGGCACGGGGAGAACATGCAAACTCCACACACACAAGGTGGAGGCGGGAATCGAACCCCGACCCTGGTGAGGCGAACATGCTAACTACTAAGCCACCGTGCCCCCCAGATCTATTTATATGATTATTAAAATGTATTTTTTAAAGAAAATGTATTTTTTTAAAGAAATTGATTCAAAAGAGGCTGTAGAGGGTTTAAGTAGTTGTGATGATGTGAATACATGGCCATCCATGACAACGTGGATACAGTCATCATCACACTGCTAGATTAAACCAAAAAATAAATATGGCTCCAGGGGTTAAATAGTATATAAAATAAAAACTGGGTAGCCATTAGAGAGAGGGCCATGTTTTAAGTAAAACCTGTAATCTCTTTTGAGCTATAAGAGTGAGGGAGAACAGAAAACCAGGAGAATTTGTTCACAGACTTTAAAGGTCACTATTCTGCTGATTTTTTTGCCTGGGTTGATAAGGAAAAAGAGAAGACAGAAACAGACCAAAGGGGTGTGAAGTTTTAAGTTCACTGACATTTTCAATTTACTTTTAACCTAACTGTATTTACATTTGACTTTAATCTGTAATGTACGTTTGCCATGCAGGTGATTCTTCTCTGAGCAGATTTTATTGACAGTTGATAGTTGACAGTTTTCCAGCTGCAAATAAGAATCCTGGCTTAAAATAAGCTTAATAAAATAATTTTTATGCACACATAAAAACTGATTAAAAAATAAAAATAAAAAATAAATAAATAAATGAATTAATTAATTTTATATGTGTGTGTGTGTGTGTATGTATATATATATATATATATATATATATATATATATATATATATATATATATATATATATATATATATATATTTGTGTGTGTGTGTAAAAATATTGTGGATAAGGGCTGATTTATTTTTAAGT